>NC_091746.1:28292060-28372060 GCF_043380555.1 Nothobranchius furzeri
GCAATATATTGTGATATTTTTTCCAGCAATATTATATCGATATTCAAAAGCCGTGTATCGGAAATATCGATATGGCAATATATCGTGATATTTTTCCTGCGATTATTACATCGATATTCAACAGCCATGTATCTAATTCTTGAAAGAATTTACATGCAAACATTTGTGTATTTTCTTTTCGTTTTGTGCAATTCAATCGCCACCCACTAGTTGGCAGCAGTGTGCAACGGGTTTTGTTTCCACCACTGAAATGTAAATCCCTCCATCATGGTTCGGATACCTCATGTTAAACATGTTACGTATCAGTTAGGACTCTTTATCGAACATTCTTACAATAAATTCAGTAAAAAAATTGCTTGTAACGTCTGACTGAATGTATCGCAATATTTCGTGATATATCGTATCGTCTCCCCGTATCGTGATATGTATCGTATCACCAGAATTTCAAAAATACACATCCCTGATATATATACAGTATATATATATATATATATATATATATATATATATATATATATATATATATATATATATATATGTGTGTGTGTGTGTGTGTGTGTGTGTGTGTGTGTGTGTGTGTGTATTTTTTGTGTTTTTTTTTAATCTACATGAACGCACCTACATTTTATTAAGCCTGAAAAATAAAGGCAAATATCATCCCAACACATCTTAAAGACGAGCAGAATCCTGCAGAACCCAATAAATTGTTGCTTAAATGTAAAACGATTTTACAAAAGTTACCTTTAATAATTAACTACACTTTATTGAGACTAAATGCTTCAAAGTGTGGAGACTAATTCATAGGTTTCAGAGCCTGTGAAGCCAGAGTCTGAACTGCATAAATGTGAGAATAAAATGACTTCAGTTTGAACCTTTTGGCTTAATAACATATTTTTCATACCTGCATCATTCGCTATGCACATAACTTAAATAAATATGACGGAATGAAATATAGAAAATGTCGATTGTTGGAGCAGTGGTCCAACCCACTGCACTAACCAGAGCAGCAGTGGCTAGCCCAAATGAGGCCATGGGCAGTGCACCACTTTCATAAGCTAGCTCTAAAGGAAACAGATAATTGTCTCGAATAGCTAGGCCTGGAGGCCGAACCTGCAGCTGTAAGAGGCATGAAACGGTGATTAATTGCAATCATAAACAATCAGGTCTTGCTTCTTTCCAGTGAGCGGTTACAAAAATAAAATGTTTACAGTTAAAATGGTGAACCATTTGTGAGGTGGGACTAGAAAAACATACTATCTGGATCCTTCAACACGAAGAATGCTAGAAAATATGCAAGATCCCAGGAGTTAGCCCTGGGGAATGACCGACTGGCATGTACAAAGGAATGGCAAGCAGAAAAAATATATCTTTTTATTTACTGGAGGGGTCTGAAGGGATGAACAGAAGCTGTGCCAGGTGAACCGTCAGGGAAGCGACAATGAATTAAGGAAGACAAAATCGTAACCCCTTTTTGCTCAGGCGATGGCTGTCTGTACAGTTGTCTGTCAGACGATATGTATGCCTGAAATCCTCCAGGTTGGACTTGGTTATGCGAGAAAAACTGAAACTCAAACCGTACACATCCCTCAAAGCCTAAACTCTAAAGCCCAAGGCTATGTTGTGAAATTTCCACCAGTAAAAATATCCTGAGTTGAGTCGGTAAAAGCTCCGCGCCTGTAAGGCCAAACTGAACAACCTTGCGCTCTTATGGATGAGAGATGCTGGGGGAGAGCCTGAAATACATGAAGCCCCTTCACCCTAACGGGGAGTAAGTGAGAGCTTAAAAGGTAAAAACAACACTTTAAAAAAGGTTTTATTTTTATAACTTCAAATGCGACGCAACAAAATCAACCACAACCTTTGAATGTCATGATGAGACTGATGTGGCTTTCTGGAGTCATGCAAATAAACTTTGGAGGAACAAAATCAGTTACACACAAGAAAACATCAGAGATTTATTTCATTAAAACAATTAACCTGATCTTAGAGGAACTAAATACCATAATTGGATCGGCTTTTGGAAAACGACTTGCGTGTATTTTCTTATGTTGGCTGGCTCATGAAAGCGTCTTTAAAGAGGGATTTATGGTTTGAATTCATCCGTTTATTTTTTCTCCTGTTTGTCCAAGATTAGATCACAAATACCGGAAGGAAACGGAGACAAACTTCTGCTCAGCAACACTCCAGATCCTCCTGGGGTTTTCCTAGTCATTCCCAAGCACACGGAATATGTTCCATCTAGGAAGCTGTAGATTTCCAGAGGAATATTTCTGGAAAATCTCCAGGGAAAAGTGTCCTGGAGGCATTCAGGCATCCTTTTCACGTACTTTTTAAAGTGATGGACCTACTTCCAGCTCCCCACCGCCGCTTGTGTCTGGAATCCTGTTCCCACAGTCATGCACCAAAGTTCATGTCCATTAGGGTTGGAACATATGGAACAATACACCCAGAGCTCCCTCTTCACCTTATTAGACCAGATCAACTCCCTCATTGCTGCAGATGAAGCCCTCATCCACCTCTCTCATCCGACCGTCACCTGAGAACAAGACATAAATACCTAAACTCCTCTGCCTGAGGCAGAACCTCACTCCCGCCTTGAAGAGAATATCCTGCACAAAAACAGCCCGACATGAAATAAGGTCAATGTCATTGAAACAGATCACTTCTTCTTCAGAGTAACAAAGTCGGAGATGGTTTCTGGGCTAAAATTCTTAAAAGTAGCTAATGAGTCTAATTTCTGTTTGCCTTTAAAAGGAACCCAGGTTACAAAACTGTGTGGTTCTTAAAAGATAAATGCTAGTATCAATTATATTAAAGTGGTGTAAAAAAAGTCTTAATGTCTTCATTTTTATAATGCTTGTAGAAATAGTTTAACTCGTAGGTCGCCATTGTTGTTAGCGTCGCAATGCACTCTGGGTAGTGACGTCACATGGTTGTACCTCGGTTGCACCGGCCGGCTTTGGGACCTTGCAGGGACTGTTCAGCGACCTCAACGTGTCATCTGTTCAGCCTTTTCAGTTTGAACAAGAGCGAAGCATTAATGATGACATCACTGACCACGTTTCACAAAACGAGCATCAACAAGAAGAGCAAGAAGGGCGGGATGAGGTGAGAGCAGGACAAAACCGCTGGTGCGTGGGCAGCAAATGCGACTCCATGGTAACCGAGAGGGAAACATTTTTGTCAGCAGAAGTTAGCGGTAAGCTATCGTGTGATCGAACTTATTAAATTATGAATGATTTAGGAGAATATTAGCATCCAGAACTGTCGTGTGCTTCATAGATGTTTATGTTTATGTTTGTTTATTTGGCAGACGCTTTTATCCAAAGCGACTTACAATTTATAACCTATAGGGCATGTTGTGATCTGTGGGGGAAACCAGAGTACTCGCATGCATGTGGAGAACACGCAACTCCATGCAGAAAGGCCGCAGCCGAGTTTCGAACCTGCAGCCTTCGTGCTGCGAGGCAACAGTGCTAACCACTGCGCCACCATGCAGCCCATGATTAGCATATTCAGTGAAACGACTTTAATCATTGTTGCAGATATTATTTATGTGGAGAACTTTGTTGCTACACTTGCTGCTTGTTTTACTGACGGGAGAGGTGAACGTTCAGCTTCATCCGTGACGAGTGGCGTGTCCGATGGTTGGCTGAACGTGACAGAAGCGGCAGCTGCAGGAGCGGGTTGTCGGCTCAGGAGAGCGTCCAGCGTCTCTCGTCCCTCCGAGGGCGTTCGGGCTCCTTGTGTGGGAAAATGGTCGCTAAAGCATTTAGTTATCACCTCCTCTTATACCCAGACGCTCTGGTGAGCTCTTTAAGTAGTTGTGGTCGACTATAAGCCTCAAACGCATCCAAGAAAAATGTTGGAAACACAGCCGCGGATCTTTGGGAAGTTGTGTCCGTCCACAGGCATCTTCCCACTGCTTAAAGCTGTAAACTCACATCACTCCCCTTGTTGCCCTCTGACTGGAAATTACATCCAAAAGCAGCACAAGGCAGCATTTTACTTCATTATTAATACGGTGAGCGCGTAAACAAACACTAGCGTCAATAGCTACTCTTCCAAGAGCAACCAAAATACGTCATCGCCCCCAGAGTGCATTGGTGCGGAAAACATGGCGTCCTACGTAAGTCCAAAAATGTACTAAATATTACAGATTTATGCATAAACAGCAATATTTTGTGTGTTTCTAACAACATAGTTTGGTACAACAGAAAACTTGTGGCTCATTAGGGCACACACGTCCTCATAGCCGGAGTTCCTTTTAAGCTAGATGCAGATGTCAAAAATCAGTGAACTTTTTCCTGCTTACAAGTAAAGATTGCTTCCCTGAAATCTAATATTTTCTCAATCCATTTTTGTTTAGTTCAGCCCGTTTGTTTAAACTTCACTTGCTCAAATCAAAAAGCTCACATCAGCATCAAACATCTTAGATTGGAACAGACAGAAGGACGTCTTCTCTGGGCTCTTTAGGCGTCTCGGGGGAAGCTTTGGAAATTATTGTCCCAGAAACAGGTTGAAGGCACCGGAGCAGACCACAGAGCAAAGTCAAATAAAAAATACAGCGTTGTTTGAAGTCATCGTGATAGGCAGCCTCCAAGCAGTAAATGGGTCATGCCTCAAATATTTCTTAAAGTTTCAAATTATTGCACAGACTTGCCTTGTTGAACTCTCTTTTAATTTAAGGTTGAGCAGTCTCGGGGAGTGGAACTGGGAAATAAATGAAGAACAGTAATTCCTCTGGGCTGTTGGTGTTTTGTAGTAGTATCTGTGTTTCCTCCGTTTTCTTTCCTTTTACCAAACAAGCCAACCGTATTCTTCAGGAATGACGCTGTTTTTGTGTTGTTGCTCATTTCTTCACTTTGATTCAGACTAAATCATCTCTACAACTCTACAAAAATCAAAGATTTGAGGATTCTTGATTTTTCCTACCTCTGTTGAAATATTGAGACAAATTGTAACAAGTTGCTTCAAATTTGAACTACATATGTTTATGTTTATGTATTTAGCAGACGCTTTTGTCCAAAGCGACTTACAAGTGATAATCGGCATGTTGCCCTTGAGGCTAACAACAACAATAATAAAAACAACATTGACATCAGTCATAGAGAGTAGGGAACAAGGAGAGGACAGTAGAGAGGGGGACGGGTGCAGGGAGGGTGCTAGTTTAGAAGATGCTCTCTGAAGAGCAGAGTCTTCAGGAGTTTCTTGAAAATTGAAAAGGAAGCCGCTGTTCTGGTAGTGCTTGGAAGGTCATTCCACATTTGTGGAACGATGCATGAGAAGAGTCTGGATTGTCCTGAGCGTGGTGTAGGCACCGCTAGCTGACGATCCTGTGATGAGCGGAGCGGCCGGGCCGAGACGTAAGCCTTTGCAAGAGGATTCAGGTAGATGGGAGCCGTACCATCTCGGACTTTGTATGCTAGTGTTAGCAATTTGAATTTGATGCATGCTGCTAGCGGTAGCCAGTGGAGCTCAATGAACAGAGGGGTGATGTGAGCTCTTTTTGGCTGATTGAAGACCAGACGCGCCGCTGCGTTCTGGACCATTTGAAGAGGTCTCACAGTACAGCCTGGAAGACCAGTTAGAAGGACATTGCAGTAATCGAGGCAGGAGATGACAGTAGATTGCACCAGGAGCTGGGTGGCATGTTGTGTTAGGTATGGTCTGATCTTTCGTATGTTATACAGCGCAAAGCGGCATGAACGAGCAACAGAGGCAACATGATCTTTAAAGGTCAGGTGTTCATCAATCACAACACCCAGATTTCGAACTGCCTTTGAAGGAACCAGAGACAGGAAGTCATTTTGGATTGAGATATTGTGCTGTATGGATGGTTTTGCTGGGATGACAAGTAGTTCAGTTTTAGAGAGGTTGAGTTGGAGATGGTGGAATTTCGTCCATTTTGATATGTCAGAGAGACAGTTTGATATCCGTGCAGACAGTGTGGTCGTCCGGTGGAAATGACAGATAGAGCTGGGTGTCATATGATTTACCTGGGATAAATATTGTGAATATAACTGTTGGAGCTGTTTAGGTTAGTTACAGTTGGGTTATTTATTGGGTTTAGTTGTTGGTTAATGATTAATTAATTTATTTATTTTAGTTTTGCCTGTGAGAATCAGCCAGAAAGAAAAGAGGTGTTTCGGTTTTTATAAATATGGGGCCTGGTGTTGGACCAGCATGCACTGGGGTGGGCCTATAGTTTTTTTTGGTTTGTTTGTTTTTTACCAGAGCAGGAGAAGCAGCAGGAAATGGAGATGTATGTACTTTCTAAGTTGGATGAATAAACACCAAAAACTTCTTAACAGTCAAGAGCATTTGGACATTGGACTTCTTTTGCCTTCAGTGCAGCAGTGGCTTAAGGATTTAAAAACAATAAGGAAACTGGTTGGACAAACAAACAAGGAATTGGTTGGAAAAACAAGGAATTGCCACTACAATACCTTTTTAGCACCATTCACTGAGTCACATGGTGATTTACGTGCAGCCTGGACATTGGGAAACTTACTTTCTGCTGATTAAAGCTGAAGCTGTTTGTTTTATTGCCAGACTGAGGAGTGGATTTCCAGGCAAGAGTTACAAGATATTTTATCTTTTTACCCAAATTAAAATTTTGACGAATTCAACAGGGGATACTGCGTTAGCTGCAAATAACACAAAGATGCAGAAACTATACTTTTCTTCTCTCAGTCTGCTCACATTTAAATAACACAAATGTTGATGCTCAAATCAAACTGTGGCCAGTGGCGGATTTAGCAATTTAGTGGCCCAAGGCAAACACAGACATGGGGCCCCCTTACACTAAACTTTTGACAATCTTATCTTTAACTGGATTTGCGAAACTCTCCCCTCTTCTGACATGAGTTATTTTCACTTTGTATTAGTCCTCCTCTTTTTCCTGTCTTTCTCTCCCTTTGAGTGCCTTCAATATTTGCTCTGCTTTCTCCTTCCTGTCGGTGCTCCTGTGCTTTAGCCTTTCTTTTTTTTGTTCTTCGATTTTCCATTTTGGTCTATGTTTTCCTCCTTTTAAACATTTTCCATTGTCTTTCCTTTTCTGCTTCCTTTTGATGTTTACATCGAAAAACGAAGTCACTTTTGGAAATGAAGATAAAAGCTTTAATGAAGCAAGCTGCTCCTTTCTCTTATTGGAGCCACTAGGAAAACACCATGTCATGCTTCATGTTTTGACTACTGCTTTGAGTTTGTTACGAATGCTCCCGCCTCTCTTCTTATTCTTATTTGTGGTCTTATGACACTTGGAAAACAACAATTTGGTGCATTACTGCCCCCAACTGGATTAGAGTGGAATGACTACCAATCACTCCCTGTTTGTGCATCGGCTTCTTAATTGAATAGTACATTGTGGCATTAACAGAGGGGTGCAGGCGGTCAGGGCTAGGGGCCCCCCAACATAAGGGGGCCCGAGGCGGCTGCCGACCTATGCCTAATGGTAAAACTGCCACTGACTGTGGCTAAAGCTTTGACATGTCTGGCAAACAGCAGCTGAAATGGAAAGTAGTGATAGATTAAAAACCATCAAAATAACAAATTAATTGACCACCTTACCAACAGATTTACAGCAGGGCTTCATGGTTTAAGGTCGTGCATGTGTTTTGTTCCACCTCTGACCCTCTGGGGGGATTTTCTGACTTAATACTGTTTTAATTGAACTGAGAAATCTGTGTATTCACTGTGACATGTAAAGCCACATCGCTACTACAATATTGCTGCTAATTGACTTTCTATCCCTACTTTATATGCAGTGCTAAGACTGATTCTGGATGATTTATTGTATCTCTGAACTAACAAGCCCTGCAAATTATTTGAGTGAAAAAGGTAGTTTGTTAGATGGGCTGTCCTTAAAGGAGCAATATGTAAGAATAATCACAAAACAGTCTGATGTCTTAATCGTGTTGGAAGGAAGATTATACTGAAACAGATTTCATTGTCAGCCGGCTGGGGGGGGTTGTCAATTCTTCTCCTTATGAAAAAACTAAAGAGGGCCATAGTTATTGCTGTGCCCTTTTTATTCAATTTGAAAATCTCTATCTCAGGATTAATTTAAAATGTCACGTTTGTTGTTTTTAAAGGTGAAATCTGATTTACTTCTCCCAATTCCGATCCTTTCATAAACAAGTGATCCGGCCCGATTTTCGATCACGTGATCGGATCGGAGCATCCCTAATATTTACTTAAAGAAAATAGCAAAAAACATTTTTTTTTTACCAAACAGAACATTAACAACATGAAAAGCAGACCTAGTAATAACGAGTCACTCAGAACTACAACAGCAAGCTAAAAGCAAGATGTATTTGCGGAGACATATTACCGTAATAAGTGTAGTAAGAGCTCCCTATCATAAAACACCCAAACAAACACCAGATATGACAACTTATGAATCTACGTATCAACTTACTGTGTATGACTCATCTTTGTTATCTAAAATCTTCTTCCATTCATCCGTAACTGGCAACAGGCGTGGAACGGTAGTGAGAAAGTGAAGTTTTGTTTATCAACATGGGCTGGCTGCAGTAACCAAATTTAACCACAGGATGTCAGTCTTGCTTCATTCTTGAGCGTCGTCATGGCCGCTCTCGTGGTCTGCCTGTATCTGTTCTGTCTACATGTGTGTGTAACCTTGGTCAGGCTGTGCTGCGGAGTCAAGCTCCTATGCTCTGGGTCGCTGGAGCGCTGGCAATAAAGCTTTTTCTGATTCTGATTCTTACATATTGCACCTTTTAAATAGGACTACTACTACTACTTCTACTGCAGGACTATATAAAACCAAGACTTGGCTATTTTTATTCAAACTGATGCATTGAATAAAAACCATCCTATAAAAAAACGTAACTCGTTTAGTTACAAACCCTTTCTCCCGCCGATTGTTTTGGTAACTTTTAAACACGAGCACACGTGTGTGCTAACAGGTTACCGGTTACAAAACTGGTAGGTCTGTGGTTAAACTTAACAACTAAATGGTCAGTTAGTAAAAGTTAGACAAAAATACATTGTTTTCCCAAGTTTCTGTTCTGTTGAAAGAAAACCACGTACACTCTTAAAAATGCAGTTGATCTTTAAACAAAGGTCACACACGATAGGTCATGAAGAAGAAACACACGGCCTGGATGAACTCGGCATCATCTCCAGCGTTCATTCATTCATTCATTCATTCATTTATTTTTTCCGTCATAACAAATACATATAAAACACATGAAAAGGAAAATAATTATCTAATAAAGAACATAATAATAATTATCACAGGTACAAATTCCTCTTATAAATTAAACAGTTTCTTTAGATATAATTTATGAGCGAAAAGGTATAGGCTGAAGTTAAACTTATTTAAGCCTACCCATTAATTCATTACAAAAAAAAACAACATTGTCATAAATATCAAAAGTAAATAAACATATAAACAATACAATTATTACATGCATCATCCTAATTTCAACAAAATCAATCAAGAGATATAACATGAATAAAACAAAAACAATTGAAATCAATCAAGAGGTATAAAACGTGTGACAAAACAAATTTTGGTGCACTTGGTAATTATGTAAGGCATTATTTTTAAAACTATTTTTGAATGTTTTCAAAATTCTTCGTTCTTATGTATTGCACCCAGATTAGAATAAAAATGATAAGAATAATAAAATCAGCGATGGCCAGTAGCTAAATTAAACATTCTATCACGCTTAGCGGATTTTGTTTTTCTGCCACTTGGTGAAAAACGGCACTGGGGGGGGGAAATGGCGTGGAAACCACACTATCAATGTGCTGATGCCAGCAACGCTCTTGTGCAGCCTCATAAACCGTCTAGGATGGGTCGTTTTGAGCAAAAGGACATGTTATGCATACAATATAGTTTTAAAACCTATTAAATCACCATTGAGTTTTACTCCTCTGATTTATTTAAAGTGGATATGGCAACAATACCAAATGAGCAGTTTATCCTTGAAATAGCACCTTCAATGTCAGCCAGCTGGCTCGTGCTGTGCGTATTGGACTATGCTTACTGACTTGAATGCATTTGTTTTTGACTGATGATATTTCACTCGTAAAGGTGAGCAGCTGCGTAATGCGAACAAGTCAAAGTTCAGCGGCGGGTCAACGGCGATGTTTGTGGCCGCCGGACAGCTGTCGGTGTTTCCCTTCTTCCTGCTGACTTCCCACTGCTCCGCCGCCTCAGCAGCAACGCCGTCATCAGCATAACACACACACACACACACCGCCCAGCCTATCAAACATTTATGTAATAAAAGGCTGCCTTAAGCAAACACAATCTTACATCTTCTACACAGAAACATTTACCTCTTTGTCACTTTTACCACGTAGAACAATAGCTGGAGTATGAGGCCGCGTCGGAGCTTATTATTATTATCCATATGTGGTCTGACTAGCAGTAGACGGGAAATATGCAAGACCATCCACAATGCATGTTGAGGGAATATTAAAGTAAAGGGATAAAACATGGAAAAATAGGCAGCAGGGCTAGAGGACGGTGGGTTTATGAACACTGCTTTAATGGCACCACATTATTCAGAAGTCCTTCAGGCCAAATCTAGCTGTTCACTCGTAGCCCTCTGCTGGCACTTGCTATTTTTTGAGCGTCTCACTCCCCTCCCTTTGGTCTCACAGCCCTTCCGTATCGCCTTGACTTGCAGTTTTGTTTTTAAAAGCCGCCATACCCCACCTAACTCTCCAACTCCCTCATTCTTCCCCCCCCTCTCCTCGCCTCTCCTTTCCTCCTCACCCCTCTCTCCCCCCCCGCTCTGCCTTTCCCTTAATCCCATTCACAGTAGTTGAGTGACAAACCTAATTGGAGAGCAGAGAAGGTCCAGTGGGAAACCAGACATGAAGCAAAAAAGACACTCTCTTCTGTAAAGAAACATGCAAGACGGAGAGACAGAGACAGTGATGGCCAGTCAAATAGGCTAGTGGGAGAAAGGCAATCAAAGGGGATTGAAAGTGAGAGGAGTGTGTGTGTGTGTGTGTGCGTGTGTGTGTGTGTGTGTGTGTCTGAAAAAATAGAAAAGATGGTCTGCAAGTAAGTGATATGCTGTTTAGAGCTGAAATGTCAGGTTCCTGAAGTAAAGTGTGTCCCTATAGGACCCATCAGTCAGACTCTCTTCAAGTGTGTTAAGGTGAAATACGTGTTCCTTAGGGATGACTGCTGATGATTACAGTGCATGTGGTGTGTTTATGTGTGGAGGAATTTACCAAATGCAGATAACAGCGGGGCTGCCGTGGTGTGAGACAGCCATAGAAAAAAAAAAGGTTTTTCAGGGTCGATAAAAGTGTTGTTTACAAAATGATGCTGTCGTAAACGTGAGTCCGAGGGGTTGGCAGGTTGTGATTGTTTTTATGTGAGTGGGAATCTAAAAGCTGCGAGTGCAAAATCTTGTTTCTGTGACTTTGAAGTAGTCACTGCTTCGATCACCGAGTCAACTCCACATAACATTTTTAAAGAGCAAGTCACCCCCAAATAAACTTTTTTTTGCTGATAAACTAAATAAACGAGTGTCTAATCGTGCTGCAGGCGCGTGTCGTCAATAATTTGGCACTTCATTGCATCTTAGTTAAAATTTAAATATTCTGCCTAAAACTGGCAGTGTTGTGCCGTTGTCAGGTAAAAACTCTGCACTGTATTTTAAATTTAAACCTGCCATCGCTATTGGCTAAGAAGTATGCTATGATGTAAACTGGTACATTATGATGTCACAATGCCGTCGTGAGCCTGAGTGTGTGTGGGGCAGCAGTAGCTCAGGTGGTAGAGCGGGTTGCCTCATGATCGGAGGGTCGTGGGTTCAATTCCAGCTCCCACCAGGGGTATCCTGCTGTTGTGTCCTTGGGCAAGACACTTCACCCAACTTGCCTGTGTTAGTGGGGGTCAGAGGGGCCGACGGCGCCAAATGGCAGCCTCGCCTCTGTCAGACCTCCCCAGGGCGGCTGTGGCTACAAGTAGCTTATCATCACTAGCAGTGTGTGAATGTGAGAGTGTGTGGGAAGCGTCTTTGAGTGTCTAGAAAAGCGCTGTATAAGTTCAATACATTATTATTTGTTAGTGGCTCCGCCCTCTCGGTCTGCCAGGCAACTGCATGTGTTGCATTTTTCAAACATGAAGTGGGAGTGGAGTTAGACTCTGGTAGGGGTTGACTTGCTCTTTAAAGAGCAAGTCACCCCCAAATAAACGTTTTTTTTGCTGATAAACTAAATAAACGAGTGTCTAATCGTGCTGCAGACACGTGTAGACAATAATTTGGCACTTCAGTGCATCTTAGTTAAAAGTTAAATGTTCTGCCTAAAACTGGCAGTGTTGTGCCGTTGTCAGGTAAAAACTCTGCACTGTATTTTAAATTTAAACCTGCCATCGCTATTGGCTAAGAGGTATGCTATGATGTAAACTGGTACATTATGATGTCACAATGCTGTCATGAGCCAGTGTGTGTGTTTGTTAGTGGCTCCTCCTTCTCAGTCTGCCAGGCAACAGCATTCGTTGCCTTTTTCAAACATGAAGTGGGAGGAGTTAGAATCTGGTAGGGGTTGGCTTGCTCTTTAAATTCTGACATCACATCACAATGCATCCTGGGAGGTAGTCCTAGACCAGGGGAGCCCTACTATGGCCCTATCCAGCATGTTAATGAAGTTTTCCTGTTTTAACACACTTGGGACGGAAAGAGGCATAACTCTGGGGACAGAGGAGAAGTTCAGAAATAAAAAAAAAATGGATTTGATAAATCGTAGAGTAATGGGCTCGACACACGGGAGGCGACAAACAACCACGATCAGCGAAATTTGTCGCCGTCGCTTTTATTACCTGTCACACGGGAGGCGACCCGCGGCAGCGGCCAGCGGCAAAGCCGTCTACGCGTTCTGTTCCATGGCGAAATCGAAACTTCCGTTGTTTTGCTTGGCTTTGTCAGGTTGGAGGGAATTAAGGTTATTTAAGTGGTTCAGAGTTAATAAAGTGGTAGATATGATGTTTCACAAGGTGCTGCTAGAGTTATGTGAAATCTTACTTCTGATTTTACTATAAAACATAATAATAATCAACTTATCCTCCATGTTTGCTCGGAGATGTACGGAGCATCCTGTCCGCTCATTGGTCAGTGAATGAAACCTTCGTTGATTAGTCCTCGTCCGAGCGACAGCGATGAAAAGTTCAAAATGTTTCAACTTACTGGGATCGCGTCGCTGGGTCGTACGTGCACGGCACGTGCACGAGTGCAAACTTTCACATGCACGTTTTTCGCGTTTCGCTTGGTAGGAGGGAGACCTGCGATTATCGCTTTGTCGCGCATGTCTCATTGAAAATGAATGGAGGAGAGGCGAAGTCGCCTCCCGTGTGTCGAGCCCATAATGGGTTATCATTTACATTTAAGGGGTTGTTCTGTTTGGAGTAACTTGCGGGAAGTATGAAAAAAGATCCAGTATCCACATATATGACGTCATTTATGGACTCAGCTTTGCGGGCATTCTATGAGCAGAGAGGACGCAGCGGTAACGGCTCAAATACTCCAGCTGCGTCCTGCGTGCGGCCGCTGTTATATTCACAAAACCGCTCCACCAAAACAAAGTCATTCGTTTGCGATCGTTTATATCAGCCCATATTCTCTGGTACTTCATGTACTTTTCAGCTGAGTTCAAAATCTGTGCCCCAGTGATTTCAACTCATTGCTGCTGGAGCACAGCGCAGATTAAGCTTTTTGTTTGTTTGTTTTTGCGTTCGGTAGATCCCTTTGGCTGACTAGTTAGAAAGTAGGAAATTTAGTTTACAGTTTTTCTGGAAGACGGAGAAAACATGCAGCAAGCAGGAAGGTTAGAGAGAGAAAGGGCCGGAAATTATTCACATAAAATCAAGAAAACAAAACAAAGTGCTTGAAAAGAAAAAAAGTAGGTAGATTTATCCCCAACACACACTTTTACCAGTGAAAAGCAATAATATATAAGCATTTAATATTTATACATGTGATAGAATCAGATCACCCCAGAAGTCAGTCCCACATCCAGGGCCGTATCAAGGCATTTGGGGACCAAGGCAAATATAGGCTTGGAGCCCCCACCACCTCACTCCCTGCTCAGGTAATCTAAGATGGCAGCGTGCTGAGAGTACAGATTGTTGTTGCTTTTATTTAATAAACAATCATTTTAAAGCACTGTTATTATATCTGACTGTTTTTAACAGCAATCCTAGCTCAGACACCACATCACCTTCCACATATATGTCATGAGCTCACTCAGCGTCACATGACCAGATTCATACTGAAGTTGTACTGGTGAAAGTAACTTAAAGTAATGCAAAAGTAGTGTAATGCCTTACATTTTAAAATCAGTAATATTGTAATGTAATGAATTACTTTAAAATGAGGGTAACAAGAAATAAATAATGCATTACAGTTTTGAAGTAACTTGCCCAACACTGTTAGCCAATAGCGGTGGCAGATTTAAATTCAAATGCAGTGCAGAGTTTTTACCCGACGACGGCACAACACTGACCGTTTTAGGCAGAAAATGTAAATTTTAACAAAAATGCACTAAAGTGCAAAACTACTGACTACACGTGTCTGCAGCACGATTAGACACACGTTTATATAGTTTATCAGAAAAAAAAGTTAATTAGGGGGTGACTTGCTCTTTAAAGACATGTCTTGAGAAGATTCGTGAAGGCTGAAAGCGGTCCACCTGCTCCGATAGCATTTGGCAGCTTGTTCCACTATAGTGGGACCACAAATTAAAACAGCATGGATTTAGGCTACCTTGTGTGAGGGGTAACTGACAGATGGGCCCCCTGTGAGAGGTAAAATGCTTGAGAAGGACCATAAGCCAGTATGATTGAGTTTGGCTGGATGCTGTTGTAGAAGTTTCTCTGTTGGCACCCTTAGTGACTTGAATTTGATTTGAGCAGCCATTGGTTGCATGGGGTGTTCAATAAGTACTGAAACAATGTGCATCCTTTGGAGTTTATCCAGTACTAAACACAATGCTACATTCTGGATTGGTTTCGCTATGCATGCTGAGACATCCGCTGTGTGAGACTGAGCTGTGTCAGACGTCGGTGGGCTTCTGTCAACAAGAACAAGGTGAGAACACTGGTGCTAAATCAATAAACAGGTAAAACAATAACTTAAATAGCCGGTAGTTGCCCCTTGCTGTCTCACCGTTCTGTTGCTTTCAGACACAGTTCCACGTTGACATTACCACGATTACACAAACAATCCGCTTCCTTTTGTAAATCCCATTTACTGAATGCATTTGCAGTTTTCATTTAGCACAAGCAGAAGGTGCCACAAGGCATCGGATTGCTTTGTGCAAAAGTGCTTCAAACAAGTTTGTCGTCTGATGCAAATAATAATTTGTAAACGCATTGTGCAAAAATAAGTGCAGCCATCCAAAGTGTTGTAAATTATGAAAGAAGCAGGAAGAGAGGGAACGGTTTGTAGCTGATGTTTTTACTGTGCTGCAGAGTACCAATTACTGGAAGCCGCATTAGCATTAATGCTAAAAACCAAGCAGGAGGTTGCTGCTTGTGCTAGCCCTTTTTTCTGAGTAAAGATTGAAACGGTTCAGAATAAATGCCGCCGAGGGGCCCCTGCTTTCGTTTGCCTTGGGCCCCCACACTGAAAAATCCACCACAAAGAAACAACACTGGTTATAGGGACAAATCTTTGTTTTATTCACGAACTCTAAAATTCACAGATCTGTTACTCTGGATGCACATTTACAATCACATGCATGTTTGTCTTTCAGTACATAAGGGGACCTATCGCTGACTTCCTTTTTATTTAGTTACTGCGTTTTTTTCTGACCCTTCCCATAACCATTACTTGTCTAGTCCTAACCTTAACCAACAGTTAATTCATACCATACCTCTAAAACCAAGTATTAGATGTTTTTCAGCAAACATCCCCACGATTTCAACGTATTCCCACATTATGGATTATATGTGAAGAACATGGTCCTCATAATCTAGTACACACTAGGGGTTGCATGACTTAATTTTCTTAAAGTTGACCGTCAAGTAATGAAATCGAGTCGACTTTGACTAGTCGTTGATGACGTCATACACCTGAAGCGGGTTGGTTCGCTGGAGTTTTGGACAATAAAATTTGCCCCCACTTTTTAAAAGTTAAACACATCTCTTCTAACAACGGTACTGTTCCCCTGCTTCAGCCCCCCCACCCACCACCCACCCCACCCCCCCTCCCCCTGCGCAGCGGCTGCGTCTGTAGCCTCTCGGAGTTCCTGCTGCTCTAAACATTAAAATAATTATTTCATTTTCTGTTCCTCACTTCTGATTACCTTCAGTGGTGTCTGTTTGTTGCAACCAGCAGGTACAAAAACTAACTTGTTTTTATTTGAATATTTTTCTGTCCTGTCTGTTTATTATCTTCCTGCATCTCCTCTCAATCCTACAGAGAAACTGCTACCTGGGTTCATATATATTCACCTCATGAGTTACCTTTGAACTGCAGTTCTAAAAGATCTATCGACTGCTAAAACAGCGGAGCGCGCGCTGCTTGCCGGCCGCACCAGTGAGGTGCGTCACCGGAGGACAAAACAGGTGATGCACCCCGATCCACAGCAGCGAAAAGCATCAGGCACAAATAAAAGAATAAAAGACAGAAAACATTACAGGAAATGAGCCGACATGAACGATCGCGTGTTAAATTTGTTTTTGAGATGGCGACACCTAATTTGATAATGTTACTGTGGCCGTGCTCAGGACGCAGATGTCTGGAGCGCGTCAACAATCAGAGCTTTGCATGCGCAAGCTGGTTAAGGTTAGGATGGGTTAAATTGCAAGAGGGTAAAGGTCACAATTTGGTTAAATGTCCGTTTTACGGCGAGTGTCAGATACTGACGCTCTGGTACAGCGCGTTGCCTCCCGACACGCAGTGGCTCGTCGCCTGCTGTCTTTTCCGAGGACTGCATCTTGTCGGTCAGTATCATGTGACAGCGACTAGTCGATGAAAGGCAAAAAAAGTCACGACAGAGCAGTGAAGTCGACTAGTTCATACAACCCCTAGTACACACACACACACACACACACACACACACACACACACACACACACACACACACACACACACACACACACACACACAGGATATACACTCATCTTAGATCTCGTCTTTACACTGGCTGCTTAATCAGAAGAGAAACCATCACCTGTCAGTGGGTGCGGTTGCGACTTTGTTTGAGCTTGTTTATCATAACGAACTCTAACTTTGTAAAATGTTCTTAGCATTCTCAATTAGTGTTAGGAACCCTTGAATTGTATGGCAGAGCCTGTTGGTGATCTAAGAAAAACAGAAAACAGAAAACCAAACAAAGAGGAGAAGCTGTGTGTTCCTTGATGCTTGGCTTCAGCTCTTTTTGTGTGATTTTGTCTGAAAATGAAAAATTTAAATCATTTTCTTTATTTTTTCTTACCAGTCATTTAAAGCTCACTTGTGCAAATGTGTTATTATTGTAGGACAAATGTGTACAAAACATCTTACGATGAGTATATGACAACCACAGGGGATGTGATTTGACAGATGTACTAAGTGACCTGGGACACTGCCGGTTCAGCCGCTGCCAACCACAGAAATGTTCAAAAGGGACAAGAGGACTGAGGCATCAATGCAAGCCATGCGTGATGGTAACCGGGGCAACCTTCACACACTGAGTACAAGTCAGGGGTCTTTATGTAGCTGCTTTGACACACAGCCAGCGTTTTGTTGCTACTAGTTGTTTTTTGTGGGACTTCTTCTCCAGTGTTTCCTCACCGGGCCTTTCCGCATAATGTGTAAGTGGTGCATAATGTCCTCGTAATGTAAACAACAATTATCCACCAATTTAGTGCACGGGTGCATTTTTGGAGTCTATATTTTACACACTACGCTTCCACAACGCATCAAACTCTGCGATTCAGATCAGGCCAGACAGGAAGTGAAACACAAGAGCAGCGGAGTCTAAGGGTGTTTCTAAATGCCAAGGAACCTTGCCTTGATGTCTTGGCCCCACCCCGGTTGCCTAGGAGATACGTCATCGTGAGCCACCAAGACGTGTTCCAATCGGTTCCATTGTTCATGTTCTACCGAGGCATGTGTTCTCTGTTTGTTAGCCGATTAGCTAGCTGAGCAAGGATACACGGGAGGTGTCTTGTAGCCTAGCCTTGGTCAAAAATTACCCAGAATACACCCCGGTATTTTCAAAAGGACGATGGATCAGAAGCCGGCATCTACTTAGGAGGAAAATTTCAAGTTTAAAAGTAAGTCAGCTCATTAAAAATGTTTTTTTAGATTTTAGATAAGTATTAATAAATTAGTCTCTTTATTAACGTTACCATTATTGTTACCATTTAAATGCCCTTAACTCATTCACTGCCAATGACAACTAAAGTCTTCATTTGCATTTTTTTACTGTGTGGGCGTCGGACGAGCCCCCGCACCGTGAGAACAAACATCTCAGCTCTGAAGCCGATCTTCATCCGCATACGTCACACGTCACATGATCAAGAAGCAGAACATCCATGTGTTAGGAGATCGTTTTGGGCCGCTGCTGTAAAAAAAGTGAGGCGCAAACTGGAAAAGCTTCTGCCGATCACAATTCAACAACGGATTATGAAAGAACGGACAACGCTCGAGATGCGCGGATTCTTCCTGATGTAAGAGGTGAGTCTCCACTTTGTTTTGGTTGTTTTGGCGTCAACATCATCCTAGCGCTCAACGTTCTGTGTCGCTTAAAAAAACAGTAAAACGGCTAGAAACGCTGGCAGCGAATGGCTTTACCGATCAGGAAATGGCTGGCAGTGACTGAGTTAAGGTTGGGACAAAGGGCCGGGGGAGGTGTTTGCTTAATGCATTACACTAATGGTTAGGCAGTTGTTCATCATTTATTAATGCTTAATAATGCACTAATTCACATATGTCAGAGTCAAGGCCCGTGGGCCAGATGCGGCCCGCGGAGCATTCTTACGTGGCCCGCGAGATAAATATCAAAAACATAATAGAACTGGCCTGCTGGCCGATTTTACCGCAAAGACTTCAACTCCCATGATGCTTTGCGGCATCAGCGCGGAGCCGACGCGCCCACTCCTTTGTGTTTTTTCCAGCGTCTGCTGCCGGGTGTCTGCAGCTCCGCTGTCTCGGACAAACTACACTCCTCTCACTCAGCGCCAAGTTCACTCAGCTGTTTTCTGACGTTGAAGCCCAGAAACGGAGATTCTAGCCGCTCAGTAATGTGCTCATGACTGAAAGAGAAAGTTTTCCAACAAACGTCCAGACAGAGCTGATATAACTCCAGCGAGCAGCAACACGCTCAAACCAGCACGGCTCTGTGGTCGTGTTTCCTCCCCGACACACAACAACGTGGTCAAGCTGCTCAGACATGTTCATCAGCACAAACCTATGTGAGCACCTGTTGTCATCTAATGTTGTCATTATTATGATGAAGATGAACAAAACAACAGGAGTCTCCTCCTCAGCTCAGATCAACCCCATGATGCAGGTATCTGGCTGGAACAGGTGAGCATCACAGTAAACCAGTGGAGCAAACTGAGCTTTAAATATGTTGGTTTTATGCTCGTTTTCTGCTCCAAAACATGAAAGTTAACAGGTGAGATGTTGCATTTTCATTTAAGATAAAATGATGTTTTTATTTTGTTGTTGGCCCGTGAGAAAAGATTTAACCTACAGTAAACAGGAAGTGGAAAGGCTGCAGATAGATGAATAGAATAGAAAATCCCTTTATCGTTCCTCAGTGGGGAAAGCTAGACGTCACAGCAGCGATGACACGTATTACAGGAGGAAAAAAGGAGAATAAAAAATAAGAAAAATGAATAAACAAGAAAACATAAATCCTGAATAGATTTTAAAAATACTGAATAAACCACAAGTAATGAATACCACTGATGCCTTTTATTTCAAACTGACTTGCTCGTGTGTAATTTGGTTATTCCACATTCAGTGTTAATGCAGAAATAAGTTTGTTTCCAAATTTAAAGTTTCAAAATTCCATATATGTTGATAAAGAAAATGTGCAAATTTGCAGTCACTTTTTCAAAAAATATTAAGTTTGGCCCTCGAATCCGTCCCAGAGTTTCATTTCGGCCCCTTGTGAGTTTGAGTTTGACACCCCTGTACTAAATAATGTTAATATAGGAACCCTTATTGTTACCAAAATTTTCAGTTATGGTGGTAAAATAAGATCTTCAAACGTTCCATCACATCAACACCAAAACAAGACGACACAATAGGACACATCATGTGCGGGGGCCACTACCAGCCTCATCGTACTCTAAAGTATTATTATTGTTATTGCAAATAAACAAGAAGTGTTCTTTTATCTAAAAAAATCCATTTCACGTGTAACCAATCAGAAGAAAGGTTTACCTCATGCATTGTAAACAGATTTTAACAGCCTGAAGATAAAGGTGTCTACATGTCAGCAGGGTTTAAACCAGCTATACTCACTGAAATACGAATGAGAAAACCCATTGAAAGATGTTTAATGAAATAATTAGCTGTCAAAAGGCTGGCTTTAGAGCTGAGTAAGAATCCATCATGAGGAAGGATAAAATCCTGAGGTTTACGGTATAATCCAAGCTTTCAGGAGCCTGGGTGATATGGACAACGTTTTCCACCCCGACTGCTGGATTAATTGACAGGCTTGTCAAAAGTGAAAGCTGTTTGGGGCAGCTCAAAGTCAGGACCAAACACAGGAAATCTAAGGATTAAAGAAAATTGCTGCAGCACAGCAAACGTTGGTCTGATCTATTGTGTTGGATTGTTTCTGTTAATGTGTGTGAATAAATTGGTAATTCTGTCTGTGAGATGCGCCCGAGTTTGAACATATTTCTAGGTGTGACTGTTGTAGTTTTCACGCTTTTCCAGATGTTCAATAACTTGAAACCGTTTTGACTCGTTTCAGGTCTCGGAGAATACTTCCTGTCCATCTGAAGGGCCCAGGTTCGTATGCTCTCTCCCAAACCCAGCCTTATCTCACTGGCTTTTCTGACTGAGCGCTACATTCAAGGCCTAGGGAAACCTTCTTTAGCCTTTTGAAGTTTTCAGACCTGTTTGCATGAAATCAATCGCAGGCACCATTTTCCAAATCCTTCACATCAAAGTGCTTCACTGTCCCACTGCTGCTGTGAAGGCCTTCCTGCATTTTCATCTGTGGCGCCCAAAGATTGGTTGTTCTTGAGTTTTTAAGGAAGATTCTGTCCTGTGATTGCACGTTCTCCCGGTTGAGGAAGGGCTAATGGAACATAAAACCAATTGACCCAGAACTGGGATGGCTTGGTTGCATTTTTTTGGTCCCGATTCCCAGTAGGGAGCCAAGATATGACAAAAGGAACAGCCCCAGTAGAGTGAAATAAATTGTGTACATATAGAAGGTCTAAGTGAGACATATCACACCTCGGTGCGGTAGTTAGGGTTGCATGCTTTTTTTTTTTACATCAGTTTTACGTCTTTTCTTAAAACTCCAACCACCTTGTGCTTTTATTGTAATCCTTCAAGGGTCACACATCTTGATGCTGCTGTAATTGGTCTCCTGTATGTAGCTGTTGCTAAAACATATGTAGTGCCTAAAGGCCCTGGATGCTTGTGTCTGCATGTGATATTTTACAAAACAGGTGCTGCTGTAGCAGCAGAAGAGGTGTAAGAACAAGAAAACAATGGGTGGATGGCAAAGGTTCACAGAGAACAATTCCCACTGTTGGTGCACGAGCTATTTCCCGTCTGTTTCATGAATTATTAACCACAAAGCTCTTTTGTGTTTCC
The DNA here is from genome assembly GCF_043380555.1 of Nothobranchius furzeri. NCBI lineage: Eukaryota > Metazoa > Chordata > Actinopteri > Cyprinodontiformes > Nothobranchiidae > Nothobranchius > Nothobranchius furzeri. The sequence goes on from NC_091746.1 coordinate 28,313,840, forward strand.
CATAACAAAATATAAAGACAAGTGAGCTAAACTGAGCAGCAATAGCTCCTGCGTGATGATTTGTGTATGTGTGTTGTCATCTACTAAACTAAATAATTTACTACCGATTGTTTTATCCCTGGTACTCTGCTATCCTTTTTCAGGGTGACATAACATAATCAAAACCATTTTGTAAACAATAAAGAAATAATATAATGAAGAAATGCTTGTTTTTCCTAAAGAATCTAACAAACTAATCAGCAGTGGTTCCATTGATCTGGAAGGTTTGGGTTAGCAGGAAACATCAATTAGATGCAATAACTTCAATAAATATTTCATGCAACAAGCGCATTATTGCACTCAGCGTTTTTTAAAGGATGTGTGTACTTCCCCTGCCAATAGGGGGCAGTACATACCTAAAATATTGTAAGCAAGTGGTATTTTTGTGTTTGAGTAAAGCTTGGTTTATGCTTGACGCATTCACTTTCCGCGCGGTGATGCGGCTCGCGGATGGAACGCGCTTCACAACTCGCAGTGTTTATGGTTCGTGCGGCTCGTCTCTGCGGTGAGCCAATATTCTCCCAAACTGTAGGGGGCAGCGTGGAGCTCTACGGCATGCACCCAACACTACACCATAGTAGAAGTAGAAATTACTGTTTACAACATGGCATTTCAGCATTTTTAACAGCGTTCTCGTCTTTTCCGACAGCGCGAGCTATTTCTCTCCAAGAATTATTTACAACATGTTGATCACGGTGATCTCTGAGAGCTGAATCATACAAATGTCTGTATTTACCAACCTCTGCCATACTAGTTCTTGCCGGTCCGCCATGTTTTTCTGCGTCCGACTGTCCTTGTGGTTAAAAATTTTCCGAGGTGCGCGTTGCGGAAATTCTGGGCCGTGCGGAGGCGTGGTGGAGGGGCGTGGTTGTTAAAATGACGCAAAATGACGCAACTTTTCCGCACGGAGCCGTGCGGACCTCGCGGACGCGTCAAGCATAAACCAACCTTAAGACCTCACCAACGGATGGCCATTAGGGTGAAAAATCCCCAGAAGCAAAACTTTTGAATGAGTACCTCGTCGGATAGTTCAACCTTCAGCATGACAAACACATCGGATTCTCTTTCATCACTGGCAACGAACGAAGAGGTAAATGTGTAAAATCACAACGTTTGTGAATGACCAAAGTAAATCAGTAAATGCATCTTGTCCTCACGGGCTCCTATAGAAGGGAAGATGGCTTAGCCCAGAGACTTAGGGTGTTTCTCAATGTCAAGGCGCCTGGCCTTGCTAGGTGATGTCTTACGAGGACACAGTCCTTCCCTGGTCAAAGAGAACGGGTAAATGGAACAGACTTGCATCACGTGACCGCGGCTTCCACGGCGGTCACGTAACGTCACGTGACACGGGAGATAACTTTAGAGCCCTGCACTGAAGCCGGGCGCCTTTATTTTTAATCAAATTCATTAAAAGAAAATTTAAACACTTAAACCAGGGGTCGGCAACCTGTTCCCATCAAAGAGCCATTATTACCCGTTTCCCACAGTAAAGAAAACACTGGGAGCCACAGCAGCCGCGGCGTTGTGGGCGGGGCCTACCCTCAGACAGCAGAGCGCTGCTCACAACAGGTGACAGCAGCCGGTACCGGTCGCTCGTGTACGTGAAAGTTATCTTTCATAAGACGATAATCAAAAAAACGATTTATATAACGTGGATCCAGAAGTTGTAGCCCGTCTCTGCCGACAATATTTAGATAGTTTTCACCCTGTTGGTGGTTTTACTGAGCAGGTGCCACTTTTGTCATACGTTTAATTTTAAAACACGTTTAGACTGTTCAGAATACAAATCCAGGCTCTGTCACGTTTGATTGTTGTAATTAAACTTTGTAGGTGGGGAAGGTCAGAAAAGGATCCGATCAATTTGTTTTTCCCTCATTTACAGCGAGGGAGACAACGGCGCAGTGCGCCTGGCTCTGGTGGTAATCAAGTTAAATTTTATCTATTTTCACAAGAAAACAGAACAGTTAAAAGCAGGGCTTGTGTTGACCGGACAGTTCCCGTATTTGACCGTTTATTTTGACGGAGAAAGAATAGAAAGAATTACCCCGACGCATGCAGACGAACTGACATTTTATTCTACACACATCGCAGATGTAGCTAAATCACTCAAGAAAAGATTCCCATCTGAACATCTGAGCTGGACACTGCTCAGCTCATAACTTGAGGTAAAGTGGTGCAGATTGAATACATCAAAGCAGATCAGCAATAGACATCTTGACCGAAAGGGTCTCGGGGACTACAATTAATAACTTCATGGGTCATTACACAACAGTCATCAATTCATTTCTTGACATATGGGGTCATATCACAAATGGTCATAAAACAATACACCTGTCAAGTTTGACGTAAGGTGGTTTGGGGGAGAGGTCATAAAGGTCAAAGAACAATAGACCTGTCAATAGTTGTGACGAAGGGTGGTTTCTAGGGCTGCTCGATTATGGCAAAAACAATAATTACGATTATTGTGACTGAAATTGAGATCACGATTATTTAAGACGATTTTTCTATTTATGTTGATTTTATTTGTTTTTATTCAGTCATAAAATTGCTCAGGGCACAATCAGGACAAAAATAAATAAGAAACAAGATGATCACTAAAATAACTCCTGATTCCCAGTATAAAAAGACCAGTATACTTATAGCTCATTGTTTATGACCCAAGGGTTATAGACCTTGGTTTAACTCATTTAAGTCTAACCAGTACAGACCCAAATACCAATGTCTGACAAATACTGACAGCAAGAATTATACACTGGCATTTATAACAAATAAATGTAAATAAATTGATGTTCACAAAATGTTGCATAACATTTATTGAGTCGTGTCAAGGTGCTGTAGGAGCGTGCACTAGCACCGTGTCCTCAGAGAGATTAGTTATTATTTATCAGCGTGAGGAACTTATTTCTACCATATTCATAAACTATTTATTTACAAGTCCATCAGTTAATGTAATAATTGTCCCAACCACCGCTGCACCCACCACCCCCCATCCCGGTCTCACAGCAATCGGGGCAAGCTGCACGTGTGTTTAGCACGCCGCACGCGCACATTTAGCCATTTTTAGCGGCTCAGGAGTCCGCAGGTACAGTGTGTGTCACTCACTCTGGTTAATGCAACAGGGAGCCGGCTCTGAGAGCCGTTTCTTTAGTGACCGACACATCACTACATCATTCCCTTTCCTAATGTGCTGAAGAACGGTCCGGAGCGCAGGCGGAGTGTTTAGCTAACCTGCAGGAAATGTCGACGACAGTTATCCAGAAAGTAGCTAAGGGTTACCAGAGATGTTTCTGAGGTGTTCGCTAGGTACTTTTAGGATTAAAAAGTCAAGAAGGGTGTCTGAGAAGCTGCTAGAAATAGCGTCAAAGTCGCCAAGTTGGCAACACTGTGGGAGGAGCGCTTCATTTGCAACTCAGGGCAGCGCAAGTGGGAGGAGCAAATAATCGGCTTGTTTTGTTTTTTATAATCATTCAAACTCAGATCGTAATCGTGATTAAAATTCGATTAATTGAGCAGCCCTAGTGGTTTCTTCATCTCTCTGTCCACAAAGCTTCTTGTACCCCCGTCTTGTCCCTCGCCTGCATATTGAGCGTATTCTTTTACCCATGTCTGTTTTTACAGATTAGACAAAAGCAAATTTGGAGCGAGAAGCAGCAGAGCAGAATTCATTGTGAAATAAAGAATAGCTAAACTACCATGGACGAATTCCATCTGGTATAAAATCTTCTGCCCTAAAATCACAGTTCCGTGAGCACCCATGCAGGTACACAGCTATTACTATTCAGAGTACACGTCTGCTGGCATGATAAAGGACATCAGGTGTCCAGCAGCATCTTGGACTCCTTGGGTGGAAATAGCTCGGTGCTCTCTGTGGGCTGTTTGTATTCTGCTCCGGTGCTTTGAAGGCAAACCTTGAGCTGAGAGTCTGGTCCTCTCAAATACAGAGAGACACCCGCAGGGATTATGCATACTAGTCGTCTTGTCCACAAATGCACATTTGCATATATACACTTGTCTGAAAGGGACTCCCGTTCACACACTGAACATGCTCTCTGAGCATGAGAAGCCTTGCTCCTTCCTAGCCCGTCTCCCGCTTAGCTCACTTCTTCAGTGCATCAAGAGAACTTGGTATCAGTGTTTGGATTGAGCGGTGAATGTAAATTCATCCATCTGTCTGTAGATTGTCTAGTATTCATATATCTTCTTTATTCTCTTCTAACTTTTATAGAGTAACTACATCCCAAAATAACATTTGTTTTTGCTCATAAATTGTATAATTGGCTCTTGACAAATGCAATATTTCTGTTTCTGTGCATTTTTTGACATGTTTGTGTAAACTTGATTAAATCTAGAATCTAGATCTAAAAACGTCTCTGTCACGTTCTGTGTGGCTGGAGATGGTGGACCATGTGTGGAGAGGCAGCTCAGGAGGTAAAAATGCAGGCTCGGATGAAGTAAAAATGGTTTTAATAATAGAGTGGGAACGGCAGGACAAAACACAACGCTGACAGCTAACACAAACAATGATCTGACAAAGGACATAACGAGACGGGAGGTATAAATACTCTGGGGGAAATGAGGAACACCTGGGCAGGCTAACAAGGGGCAGGTGAAACCAATAGGGACTAATGAGGCTGGAGAGGGACATAGTCAGGAAGGCAGGGGCAGAACATGACAGTCTCAGTGCTGCCCCCTGTGGCAGATCAGCGGCTGTTGCTTTTTAACTCGTGATCGACCTGGGCTGGAACAATTTCGCGTCATCGGTACAGTCTCCTCCCACTCCCCCTCCCTCCCAGGATGGAAATTCCCCACACTTGGCCATGCCACCCTGTGCCTCCTGGCAACGCCCACTTTCATAGCATTTGTCAAATCTTGACTAGTGGTGGAGTTACATTTTCTGATGGTGTGCAGTCCCTCTTTAATGTGTTATTTTTTGTTCTACATAATAATAATGAACTTATATACCGCTTTTCTGGACACTCAAAAACAATTTCACGCATTCTCACATTCACACACTGCCAGTGACGGTAAGCGGCGAGGCTGCCATTTGGCGCCATCGGTCCCTTTGACCACCACCAACACAGGCAAGTTAGGTGAAGTGTCTTGCCCAAGGACACAACAGCAGAATACCCCTGGCGGGAGCTGGGATCAATCCCATGACCCTCTGATCATGGGACAGTCCGCTCTACCTCCTGAGCTACTGTTGCCCCAATGCTACGAGTTTGGAGCTTTGGAGGTAAATTAGGCTCAAATTACAAAAACCAGCAAGTACTTCACTTTTAGTCCCATGCTACTGACTTCCTCTCTTCTTGGGTTTATTTTCACCATAGCATTAAACTGCATTGGTCATACATGGACTTCAAATGTTAGGATCACGTGAAAGGTGACCATTTATTTTCTGCAGGAGGTTTAAGAGAAAAACTTAGAACCTTAGAAATTACAAAAGGATCTAATTTCTGCCTCCATTTGGCACCACTTTTTTTAAAAAGTCAGTTGTTTTACATCTCACACACTCTTTTTGAAAAGACTGACGAACATCTTGATAGTATATGCAATACGTTACCTCAGCAGTGGAGCTGAGCTATAATGTTTTAAAGATAATTGTGTACTGACTCGAGAAAAAAATGGATTAACGGTCAACAGACCTTAAAGGAGTTGGATGCAGAGCATAAGGAAACTGGATTTCAGCTGCAGGTGTGGTGGTTGAATGAGTTTTGCTTTTAGAAACTGAGACCATGGATGACGAGAGAGGTCAGTGGCTCTCTGGAAAGAAGAAGAAGAAGAGAAAAAGCATCGTTCTTTCACTGCGAGCCTTTCATCTCAGATCTCAGGTTGAACGCGGGTATGTTCTGAGACACTTAGGTGAACACAGATAAAAACACTCACACACACAAACTCTTTCAAAGTGGAACACGCATTAATGATTCAGAGATGAGAGAGAATTATAGAGCTTGCATCACTCTACAGTAAATCTTCCAAAGACCTGAACATCATCTTTCTTTTGCTTTCACGTATCGCAATGGAATTACACTAGATTAGTGCAGTCGGGGTGTGTGAAGTTAATAGCAGGGACAGAGTTTAGCTTTGAATGTGGCTGACGTCCATCCTTCTTACAGCACTCATTAACTTGTTTTTAATGACTCAGAAATACAAGAAAGCCTGATTAAACAAAGACATTGAATGCTGACCTTGAATCTGTTTATTTTACAATTTGGTTACATTAAAAAGTGTGTTAAAGGTGCATTATGTAGGAATGCTGTTAAAATGACATTCTGTGGTCACATTTGGTTACTACAATCACCTTCTCACTGCTGTTTTGTGAGCTTTGTGACTGTTGCCAGTGACAGATCAGCACCATAAGATTCTAGACGATGAGTCATACACAGTAAGTCAGTAAGTAGCACATACAAGCGGCCAAAATGAGTTTTCTCCACAGAGTGGCTGAGCTCTCCCTTAGAGATAGGGTGAGAAGCTCGGCCATCTGGGAGGGGCTTGGAGAAGAGCCATTTGAGGTGGCTCGGACATCTAGTTAGGATGCCTCCTGGATGCCTCCCTGGTGAGGTTTTCCAAGCACGTCCAACTGAGGAGACCTGAAGAAAGACCCAGGACACGTTGGAGGGACTATGTCTCTTGGCTGGACAGTTAACACCGTGGGATTTCCTCAAAGGAGCTGGCCCAGGTGGCTGGGAGTGGGAAGTCTGGGCCTCTCTGCTTAGATTGCTGCCCCCGCAACCCGACCCCAGAAAAGCAGCTGGAAATGGGTAGATGGAGTTGAGAGATTTCATGAATCGGTTCCCGAGCTTTTCTAAATTTCGCTGTGAAATTTGTCCTGCAATTATTACCCATGTTGATAAAACAAGGACACAAAATTGTTAGTCTCTCAAAGTCAAAAAGAAAGTCTGGAGAGAGTTATCAGTAGAAATTTCATAAACATAAAAGAGACAAAATCACAATAAAAAACAGAAATGTTTAGTTATTTCTGTAGGTAAACGATCTGCGAGTTCTCGTGCACAGAACACAAAATCATTCAGATCCGCATGTGTTGGTTTTATATTTCTCAGCAACAAAAACAGCTAACGGGGTCAACGGTGATGGTGCACACAAGTTTACATTTAGGTGAAATTTGGTGAAGATTTGTGGCTCGTTTCATCATAACATTAAATTAAAAGTAACTTTTTTTTTAGTATTTAACTGATTCAAAGTTAAGATTAGTTTTGTGTTTATTTTTCTTTTGCAAGTTTCCATCGGTTTCATCAGCTTTTGCAAATGGGCCAAAATTGAACCATTTTTGACATAAAATCACACAAAAGGGCTGCAAACGGCCTGTGGGCCATTTATTGATTTTTTTTAATCAGCGAGCTCCTACTCAGCCAGGACTGCAGGAGCTGGGACGGCCAGATGTGGGCCCATATCCTGAAGGTTCAGGTTCACCACAGAGCCACAGAGAGCTGACATGTTAAGAATCTCTAATGAAATTAAGGCCCTGTCCACACGTAGCCGGGGATCTGCCAAAACGTGAATATTTTTCTACGTTTTGGCCTGTCATCCACATGAAAACGGAGTTTTTTCACACGAAAACAGATCTTTTTAAAAACTCCGGCCAAAGTGAAGATCTGCATTTTCTCCGTTTTGGGTGTCTGCGTGTGGACGGACAAAACCGGAGTTTAAAGGTCCGCAACGTCACTTTCCGCGACAAAAAAATGCTGACATCACGTGTGCGACCTGTGTTTACACTAGCCGACAGCATGGATGCCCTCAGAGCTGCGCTCGCTTTGTGAATTGTCCAAGCGCTTTTTGCTTGTTTGTTTTTGCAAGCAGAATTACTGCTCCTTGCGGAAGACCACAGACGAAAGACGAGGTTAAGAACGGGAGAAGTACTGCCGCCTACAGGTCTGGCATGTCCTTAACAACGTATTTATCCGGGTACGTGTGGACAGAGTTTTTTATAAAACGAGGTGGCGTGGATGCAAGTTTTTGGAGGGGCGGATATTCGTTTTTAAAAAACCCGGCTACGTGTGGACTAGGCCTAAGATACGAGGTTACTAGCTGTGATGGCCAGCTTGCACCGTAGCCGTTCTTCCAGTGACTCTTTTCTCTTCTGTTTGTATTTAAATGTATTATTTTAAAACAATCTTTTCATGGGTTCATGAGGGATTGTCACGCAGGATAAACAAGATTGTTTCTTAACCAGGTCTTTTATTTTTTTTATTTTAAAAAGAACATTCAACATTACAATAAAATAAAAAACATCCCGGATCACCACACTGTACTGGATCGCAAAAATAACAACGAATCTGGTTTACCACACACGCCAAAACAAATGAGTCCGAAAAGGGTAGGATACCTTCTTCGGGTCAGGGATGAGGTCCTGCCTCAAGCGGAGGAGTTTCTGTATCTCGGAGTTTTGTTCACGAGTGAGGGAAAGATGGAGCGTGAGATCGATAGGCGGATTGGTGCTGCGTCTGCAGTGATGTGGGCGTTGTACCGGTCTGTCGTGGTGAAGACTTTTTGACCTTTAAATTATTTATTTTTCTTTACAAATCAACAATCAACGTTATTGACTGAAGCTTGTTTTCCACTAATAAAACCAGGAAACTTGACAAACCCACAGTTTAGAAGTTGATCTTTAGGGAACCCTGTCCATCCAGCAGACAGAGCAGCTGCCCGATCCCCCACACCGCTCTAAAGAAGCCCAGGTTCCCAGAAAGTTAATAAAAAGCGTGTTCGATCTTTAAGCGAGCTTCCACCAGGCCCTTCAGGCTCCGCTCAGCATCAGTCCAGTTCTGTCCCAGCATCTGGTTTTTCCTGGTTTTCCTGATGGCTAGTTTTGCACATGCAAATAAGCATCAATGATACTTGGAACATTGTGGACGTCTCCAACCTACATCTGCATCAAATGTTAGCTCAGCATCTTTAAGATCTACAGTGTAAGAGCTGCTTTCATGCTATCTAGGATTAGCTCTGATTAGCTGTGGAAACCGTCTGACTGTAATTAGATCGTCTCCCAAAGGGCATCAGTTGTCAGTGGCCATGCTGCGTGTAAAAACCACGCCATGAGGCTTGTTTATTCAGTTTTCTTCATGTCTACATTTACAAAACTGCTGCTCACACGCAGAGCCACGACAGCAGACCAATCAGACCTTGGTGAACATTTTCCTGTTCAAGCACAAACTTCTGATCTTGTGGAGTCTAGCTGTTCGGCCCGAGCTCGTTACTCAGATATCTGCCCTGAATTTTTCAGTGTAGACCTGTTTTATTTCTTCTCCTTAGAGATCCGTCACTGAAGCCTCTCTTTTTAATCACACACACAAGCGTACACAGTCATCGACTTAATGGTAAATGCATCGTGACAATATTACGCAGACAAAACACACACTACAGAATCACACTGAGACAAGGCAGACGCAAGGAAAAGCCTTCTGGGACCGAGTCTCATAACGAGCCAAATCTGAAATGTGTGAATCTGACACCAAACTCCATCGATGCATTCTCAAGGCCCATCTCACCCCATTTCCCTCATCCTTAACTCTGTTTTCTTATCTTTGGCTCTCGTGCACACATCATTTATCTCATAACAAAACCACAAACCCACTAAAACTTAATCTCATGCACGTGCCCCCAGACCATTCGAGGCGCATGAATTTAGTGCCCTAGTCATGGCCTGATTAACTCATTCACTGCCAGTGACGATTAAAGTAGTCATTTGCTCTTTTTTTTTTTACTGTGTGGGCGTCGGACGAGCCCCCACACCGTGTGAGAAAACATCCCAGCTCTAAAGCCGTTCTTCATCCGCATATGTCACACATCACGTGATCAGGAAGCAGAACATCCATGTGTTAGGAGATCATTTTTGGGCCGCTGCTGTAAAAAAAAGTGAGGCGCGAACCGGAAAAGCTTCTGCCGATCACAATTCGACAACGGATTATGAAAGAACGGATAACGCTCGAAACACACGGATTCTTCTTGATGTAAGAGGTGAGTCTCCGCTTTGTTTTGGTAGTTTTGTCGTCGACATCATCCTAGCGCGCAATGTTCTGTGACTCTTAAAAATAACTGTAAAAACGCTGGCAGCGAAGGGCTTTGCGGATCAGAAAACAGCGGGCAGTGAATGAGTTAAGGTCTCTGAGGGAAGGGAGACAACAATGTGAAGAGCTAATTTCATTTATGTGTGTGGATCTTTCAGAACGACTTGATGGAACTGATGCAGTTAGCGGAAACGGGGTTGGGCCTCGGTTTCTTTGTGAGCGCGTGCACGTGGTTTACAGTCATGAGCTGCACATCTTCTAATGTGTGTTTTTCTCAACATGCTTTCAAAACCGTGTGTTTTTTGGCACTTTCAAGTTTGTCTTTGCTCACTTGAGCAGAAGAGCAGTAAGCCAGGAAAAGATTCACCACCCCAGAAAAGTTTTCTGGCAACCGGCAACGTAAACATGGATGATATCCTATCTTAACTGATTTATTTTTGTTTGTTGATTGAGATGAGAGATGCAGCCACTGAGTGTAGACGTTTAAATTATAAAAGGCAGACCGCATAATTACGTCTCTGAGCATTTCCCTACGGGAATCTCCCTTTGGGTCTGAAGCAGCGAGGAAGAGGAGCGGGCAGGATCCACGAAACGATGAAAAAGCATTTTAGCAAATCACCAAGTAACATTTGACTGTCTTTACACATCCCATGGCTGTCTGTTCTGCTGCCCTGGAGACTAGTGGATTAGATCTAAACACAGGATTAAATTAATCCACAACCTGGGATTAGAATTAGGAGTGTGGGATTTGGGAGATTTATGGCATGTTGCTTAATAGATTTACATGTTTTATTTATTTATTTATTTATTTATTTTACCAGAGTATTGAGTTCTCAACTGAAACAGAGACGTACGAACGAAAGAAAAACACAAACCAAGAGAAAAGCGGATTATTATTCAGTCTTTGAAGTTACACGTGCACACTCTTGTTACGTGCACGTCAGCTCCATAAACGTTAGGGAGAATTGCTGTGTGCAAGGACTCGTAGTCTCTTGAAAACACAATTTAGTCACGGTAAATGAATCATTTCATACTGAAATGAGAGACTGCTGCTACAAAGGTGCCCCAGAGGGACAGGTAATGTTTTCACTGGTTTCAAGCAACGCGACGGCAACAGGAAAACAACAATGAGGAAACCGGGGGAGCTGATGGGCTCACAGAAAGACAGCTTGCATATCAAAATAGAAACTAACGTTAATGGAATTGGTAGCATCACGTCAAAACTAGAAGTTTTGGTTAAGAAGGAAACGTTCCTAATTTTCAAATGACAATAACGTAATAAAAGTTTTCATTGGATGGTCAGTAGGGATGGGTAATGAATTCGGTACTTTTTAAAGCACCGACTGAACTCCAAAGTACAGACTGAGTCCCGATTCACGTCATATGAAACGGTGCCTTATTTCGGTACCCGTGCTGCACGCCGGCGCAAGAGCGTAATGTGGTCAGTCGTTGTGGGCGAGCTGTAAACAAGCAGCATGGCAGTGAGGAAACCTTCTGAAATGGGTTCATTTCACTAAATGGGATGGGTAACTGGGTGATGATGAAACCAGCAACAATGATCTAAGTGAGGCATCATAATCTTAATCTGCTCCAGTAGGTGAATAAAATGTTTAAGATAACGTTAGTTTGGTATGTTAGTGTTGTGGCTGGTGCCATTTATGTTTTTATTTCGTTTCTTACTCCTCTGTTTTTATCCCTCCTGTGTGAGAGGAGCTGTTTTGCAGCACCTGGCTTCTCCCACACCTGTCCGGCTCCACACTGAAGTCCCAGCTGGTGGCAATGACAATCAGCAGCTGAATGAGGACCCACTGCATAAAAGCCACCCAGCCCTCATCCGCTAAAGCCGGGCGTACATGTGCGACTTTTTCACTCGTAGCACTCAGCTTCAGCTCACACTGCACGACCCAGTTCTCGGATGCGACCTGACTGCTCACACTGTACGTCTGGTAGCAACACGTCGGCCCTAAAAATATGCTAAAAATAGCAGTTTTTACTCAACACGTCAGACTTTATTGTCTTGTTTTGCCTGTTGTCCTTCGGGAATGCTGCAGGAGGACACACAGGGATTTATGGGGGTTGGATGAGGAAAACGAAATAAAGAAAGTAAATCTGTGTTTTGTGATCAGTTTAATTTGACATGAACACGACAAACACGCTTTCTTGACAATCTTTGTGAGTAAAAAAAACGCGTAGAAACAAAAACGAACAGCGTGTGTTATTAGGGAAATAGCGGGCGAGCGGCGTTGATGCAGGATTGCGCATGCGCCGTGAGCGGTTCTGGTACTTTTTGGGTCGCAGCTGCTCGCAGCACCGCCTCAACAGTGCGATACTCTCACGAGGGATGAGCGAAATATTAAAGACGCCAGAAGTCCGTGCGACCTCACGACTGCTGATCGGCAGCTGGTCACGTGGTGTTAATCGCCTCTCGTAACCCCCTGTACACTACACGACCGCTCGGCGCAAAACTCGCCCCGATCTCGTGGATTCTCGCACGAGTGGAAAATCGGCTCAAAAAAGTGAAAAAGTCGCACAGTGTACGCCCGGCTTAACTGCACCAGGGTTACATATTGGGAAAATTATATATATTTAATTTAAAAAGCGACTTCAATAATTACTGAACACCCAAAAGTATCAAAAATTGGTACTGTTAAGTAGCGGTATCAAGTTGTAGGTACCAGGGATCGGTACTGTATCGATTCAAATGTCAAAGCTACCCATTTCTAGTGGTCAGTAATTTTTGTAAAAATTATGCATCTGCAAATGTTTGTAAATAAAAACTCTTCTTTTTGTCAAGGACGTTCTCTTTTAGGCTGACAGTTCAAGTTTAGAGCTGTTTCACCCCTTTGGCTTGTTTTGGGAGTGAAGCTGGCTTAGGGTTGAGGAATTTGCCCTGTAATCAGTGGGTTGTACTTGTTTTGAACCCAGCCTCTGTCCGTGTCACTCGTGCCCTTGGGCAAAGCACTTCTTCCTCCTTGCCCGTTGGTGGTGGTCGGAGGGACCGGTGATGCCTGTGTACGGCAGCTCCGCTTCCAGAGTTGAAAAAGTTTGTTTTTTTAAAGCAAGCAAGTTTGGTTAAAAAAATCAAACAAGTTCACGAACAAATTTGTACTTACTCAATACTTAACCATTACTTACATGTTGTTACACGGCCATTTACCATAAATACATTGAGCTTATTCACACATCATTTTCTTTCATCTTGTGTGTGGTAATATTCAGAGATGGTTGACCAAAATCCTGCAGGTTACAGTGTTTCCCAGCTCAAATCAATCACTATCAAAATGTTCAATGTTTAGGATACTTTTTTTAATAAATAATCAGAAAAGTACACAAAAATTAACTTTTACGTTTATAAACTTTGAAATCAACATGTAAAAACACTCTAAAACTACCTATTATTTTCTGCTTCATTACTCATTACCCCCTCAGCAGTTCCCTAGTAACGAAGCACAATTTAGCGTACCTTATTGTAAAGTGTTACCAATAATTTTTTGCTGAGTCATGTTGCATCTTTGATTTGGAAAACAAACCTTGGTCAGAATCTTCTGTTTCTATGCAGATTATAAAATATTTGCTTGTAAATTTGGAACAACTGTGTCATTTTATTTTGACTGAACATCATTTCAGTCATTTGAATGGGCAGCAGCAACTTGGTAAACGTTTAGCAACTTCATGACAAAGAAATATAAAGATACAAGTAACACTGACTTTAACTTACAGGGACTTTACGGAGTTTTGAATTTTTATGCTCGCAATTGCCCCCTCAGGCCAACAGCGTAACGGCAGCTTCAATAGGAGGCTCGTGCACGAGGCACGCATGCTGTACGTGCACACTCCTTAATGAAAATAACAGCTGAGACAGTCGTGTGTATGTGTGTGTGTGTGTGTGGGGGGTGGGTGGGGGGGGTGGGGGGGGAGGACAGAGGACAGGAGAACGTGCAGCTAATTAATTAAATAATTTGGTTCTGTACCTTTCTCTTCAGCACAGCCGACAAAGGTTTAGGGGCGACGGTGGCACAGGAGTTAAGTGCTCGCCCTGTAATCGGAAGGTTGCAGGTTCGAACCCCGCTCAGTCTGTCACTGTCATTGTGTCCTTGGGCAAGACACTTAACCCACGTTGCCTGCTGATGGTGGTCGGAGTGACTGGTGGCGCCTGTGCTCGGCAGCTTCGCCTCTGTTAGTGCGCCCCAGGGCAGCTGTGGCTACATCGTAGCTCATCACCACCAGTGTGTGAATGTGTGTGTGACTGGGTGAATGACTGATTGTGTTGTAAAGTGCCTTGGGGGGTTCCAGGACTCTAGACGGCGCTATATCAAATACAGGCCATTTACCATTTATGATGGGTCAGTCCTCCTGCATGCTCACATCATTCCCTTCCCTTGCTTGAAAAATTGTTCCAAAATGAAAGTTGAACCCACATCTTTTTTATATGTGAATTCAATGCCGTTCAGCGAGTCTCAAATAAAAATTTGGGTATCTTACTGTAAAAAAACATACCATTAATGTAAAAAAGGAACTCTAAAACAACTATGTTCACATCCAGAATCAAACCCAGTTTTTTCTGCACGAAAGCCCGAAGTTTTACTAGGCGAGCTACAGCGCCAGTGGTGTCCTCTGCATCTGTAACATTTATATCCTTGATGACAGCTGAAACAACGTTCAAAGAACGGTTCGGAGTGAAAATGGCTATTTTGTTGCTAATTTGCAGGAAATATCTAGAAGAAAGTTCTCCAGAAAGTAGCTAAGGGTCCTCAGAAATGTAGCTAGCTTTGTCACTAGGCGTTAGGAACAGCGACAAAGTGGCACTGCCTCTCTCTCTGCTGCTAAAGCTACGGATAGCAAATGCTACGGGCGATGCCTGAGCGTGAACGCACATGAAGCAGCCTGCTCGACCCGAGCATCTCTCTTTTTGTGTGATTTTACAGAAAAACAGGCAATCACAGTAAAAATGCCAGGGCTCGTTCTACAGGACCAGGGCATTGCAGGAGAATGTATGAAGAAGACATTTATTATTTCTATACATGTTTTGGCTGTCAAACTTCCATAATGTCCCTTTAAGCCCACTTTGCACCACAGTTGTGTCATGTGTCTATACTAATTCTCTTGCTAAAGTATCACAAATAAAAAGTCTTTGTGAATACAACTATACCAAATAGTGTATTTTCCTATAACTTAGTGCTTTAAACAGATACAGCCCAGCAAGGAAGTCTATTTATTTAGTTTTGGTTTTGCTCAGCATGAAACGTCTCATGAAACTATTGAAAAGGAAATATAATTTTTACCAGTGTGATAAGCCAGCGACTTCTGCTCAGTCTAAAAATTCAGAATTCTCTGATTTTTCAAGATTACCATAAATGTCCTGATTTCTGGACACAAAGGATGTATTGATTTATTTAAACTGTATCTATAAAAGCATACACTGAACAAAACAACTAGAGTTCCTGGTGAATATTGTTTCTTGGCCATGACAGCCTGAGCCGTGCTGCTCTGCAAGTATTCTCTGATTAGTTTTAATTTGGGAGAGGATTTCTGCGCTGTCGCCGCTTTGACAGATGTCACTTTGCTTGGCTTGCTTTGGACGGAGGTCAGGCATCCCAGGGGAAATTATTCTGTTGTGAATTTCAACAAATTTCAAGGTTCAGAGTCAGTTTGTTACGCTAACTCCAGCCTGGCTGCTCGAGTCGAAGGCTGCTAAGTGTTAGAGTAGCTCCCTCAACTAAAATGACATATTGCTCATTCCTGAAAAAGAGAAAGGAAAAAGTCGCCCATCATTCTCTGCACTTGCTTTTGACGCTTTTTTTCGTTTATTTTTTGTGATCTAAGTAGCTCACAAGCCAACGTTTATTTTTTTTTCTCTGTCCATATGACAAAACATATTCTGCCAGACCTTTAGTGTTGTCTTCGATACGATATAAGTAAAGATCTGAATAATGTTTAAACAGAGAAAACAAAGTGTGTAAGTTGTTTTCTGGGAGGAAGCTCTGGCGCTGCTGTTCCCAAAGTCTGTTGGAGGAGTGGAGGGGTGTAAAACAGGATTCCAAGT
The DNA here is from genome assembly GCF_043380555.1 of Nothobranchius furzeri. Taxonomy (NCBI): domain Eukaryota; kingdom Metazoa; phylum Chordata; class Actinopteri; order Cyprinodontiformes; family Nothobranchiidae; genus Nothobranchius; species Nothobranchius furzeri. The sequence continues at coordinate 28,329,944 of NC_091746.1, forward strand.
CTAACTCATTAATATTCATGACATGCAAACGTTTCACCTCTGATTGGCTAACAGCAACATGACTCTTCCGCTGCCTTTGTTCATTCTTGTGTCGTGAGAAAAAAAAATGTAACATGGATGTTTTATCTTCACAATTAACACAAGCACAAATGTGATCTGTCATGTTGTGGAGTTGCTAATGAGGCGACGGTGGCACAGGAGTTAAGTGCTCGCCCCGTAATTGGAAGGTTGCAGGTTCGAGCCCCACTCAGTCTGTCGCTGTCGTTGTGTCCTTGGGCAAGACACTTAACCCACGTTGCCTGCTGGTGGTGGTCGGAGGGACCGGTGGCGCCAGTGCTCGGCAGCCTCGCCTCTGTCAGTGCGCCCCAGGGCAGCTGTGGCTACATCGTAGCTCATCCCCACCATCGTGTGAATGTGTGTGTGACTGGGTGAATGACTTATTGTGTTGTAAGGCGCCTTGGGGGGTTCCAGGACTCTAGAAGGCGCTATATCAAATACAGGCCATTTACCATTTACCAATGATAACTGTTGGCCTCTCCTAGCCAAGACGTGCTCTCCTTTCCTTCCTGTGGGTGGGCCTAAACCAACGTGGGCGGGGCCATGAATACTAAGTTGTGATGTAGAAGAGACTGGCTTTTTCTGACAGATTATTTCCCCATCTCTTTCCTTTCTGAGGATAGCGATGGGGTTTGAACAACTTGTTCACGTTCCACATGCATGTGAAGCTTACAGTGATCACTCGTACTTCAGAAGTACGGTTTCAGGAACAAGACGGTGATTTTGGAGGTATCTGACAAACATCCTTGTGTCTGAAGAAGGATACAGATTTCTTTCTGTCGTTTCGGTTATTTTTGTCTTCGTCAAGGACAGCAAGATGCCACAGCAATAAGAAAACAGTAACATAAATAGATATAAAGTAAACACAGTAAACAGCTGCAGTCATTTATTAAACTGGTCTGGAAACCCACCAGTTAAGGTGCCTGCTGGTGGTGGCACCACCACCCAAGGGCAGCTGTTGCTACATTCTACCCACCAGGTTGTGAATGTGTGTGCATGGTTGAATGACTGACTGATTGTTGGCGATGGGTACCGAATTCGGTACTTTTTAAGGTACCGACCGAATTCCACAGTACCGACTGAGCACCAATTCACGTCATTTGAAACGGTGCCTCGTTTCGGTACACGTCCTTCATAACGAGAACTTGCCTAGACAGCTGCGCATGCGCAAGAGCGTTATGTCGGTCGCTGCGAGCGAGTTGTAAACAGAGCAGCATGGTAGAAAGAACGCACGCTAATGCTTGGGTCCACTTCACTAAATGTGATGGGTAACTGGGTGATGATGAAACCAGCGACAACGATCTAAGTGAGACATCCTCATCTTAATCTGCTCCAGTAGGTAAATAAAATGTTTAAGATAACATTAGCTTGATATGTTAGCTTCCGTTTCGCTAATGGTGTGTTCGCTTTCTCCTCGGAACTCAGAATTTCCGACTAGAAGAACATGAACGCGCTCTAAAGTTTGGCTTCACTTTACTAAATGCGACGGGTGATTGGGTGAAGATGAAACCAGTGACAACGATCTAAGTGTGAGGCATCATCGTTTTAATCTGCTCCAGCAGCTAAATAAACTGTTTAAGATAACGTTAGCTTGATATGTTAGCTTCCGTTGCCACCATTGTTATCAGCTAATGGTGCGTTCGCTTTCTCCTCGGAAATTCTAACTTCCCAGTAGGAAAAATCAAATGAAAAAGGACGGCAAAAGGAATGAAGATACACAGTAAATTTAGTTCACAGTAAAGATGTTTGCTTCAGTTTAATTATCAGCTTATAAAACTACAAGGACGATGTTAAAATACAAACAGTTGTATGTTATTTATCAAATATGGTTATTATTGAGAAAAAATATATATTTAATTATAAAAGAGAATTAAAATATTAAACACTCAAAAGTATCTAAAATTGGTACCGTTAAGTACCGGTATCGATTCCTAGGTACCGGGAATTAGTACCGAATCGATTCAAATGTCAAAGGTACCCATCCCTACTGATTGTGCAGTAAAGCCTCTTGGGGGTTTCTGGGACTTTAGGAGGTGCTATTTCAAATGCAGGCCATTTACCATCTAAACATGAATGTTTTCTTGATCTAAGTCTAAAAAAATCGTTGTACTCCATGTATGTGCTTATGTGTAGACCACAATCTGCTCTTTTCACCATCGTTCCAGAAGAATTATTGGTACCTTCAGCCAGAAGTGCTACAGCAGCTCACTGCAGCTAGTTTCTTCTGCAAACAACCACATATTATTAGTAACCATGTAAGATTAAATCCATGGCGGCACAAAACATTTCAAGTAAAGTTTGCATGAATTGTTAAGTGTTTGAGATTAGATTAGTTTTATGACAGCAGAAACACCGTCCCCACTCAGACTAGCCATTAGCTCCTCCATCTAGTCGGAAATGTTCTGTTTCCCCAAACAAAGGATTTCCAAAGAGCTGATTGCTGATGGTTAACATTTTAATTATGCAGATCTGAACTATCCCTTTAAGCAGGAGGTCAACACTTCTGTGATGAAATCCAGGGGAGAAAAAAACATCTCTTAAGTAGTTCATGGATGTTTCTTCCTGGGTAGAGGTATTCCATAGATGTGAATGACCATTAAACCAATCCGCCTCACCTGTTTGCATCTGCATCTCTAACATCTGTGTTCCTGAAAGTTAAGCTCGCTCTGATGTGAGCTGACCCGATAATTCAGAATCAGAACCCTCTTAATAAACTGCCAGTGCTGACTCCTCCACCTCCAGGTTTTCTGAACCAACCTTTGCTTTTTGGACTTTTAGATGTGATATGAGTGAAGATCTGGCAACTAGACTGCGTACATCTTCTGTTCAGAAACAGGATTTGATGGCGGGATGAGGTCATATAAACCACAGATTAAGTGGTCTCTAAAAGCAGTTCACAAAGAGGGAACAGGCAAGTTGTTCCTTAAACTTAAGGAGAAGCAACGAGAGTAAAAATGAAATACAAGTCAAAAAGAAAAAAGGTTAAATTTAAGGGAAAAATGCATGCCAGGTAATGAAAATAAACAGAAAATGTGAATGAAAATTGAACCATTTTTTCCTTTTCTGGTTTGATTAGATTCCTTTTTTCCATTTCTTGCTGCCATCCAGAAAGCCACACCTTGAATTTGCCTGTGTACACCTCTGAGATGTTAACGAGACCCTCCAAGATGAACATCTTCGTGTTCCTCCGTACGTTATGAAGGGTGGAGACTAAACAGAAGACATGGAGTAAAAGAGCCTAAGCTCCTATCTGTCTGCCCCTCCCCTCCCCAGTTAGGAGATTAAATGCCACACTCATTGTTTAATAGGATTGCTTGGCAAGGACTTGGCTGCATGTGTGAGCGGCTGCACTGTGGGCGGGGCTTGGGTGGGAGTTTTAACAAGATTGCTGGCACAATATTAATTCTGTTTTCTCCTGGCACAACATCTCGCTGTCTGCTGGACATCACGTCTTTCTCTTGACATCTGCAGCACCGAGTGATGCCATGCCTTTTGGTTAATGAAAGGACGATTCAAATCTTATTCAAAGATGGAAAGCACGGGTCACAAAGTAAGAAGACTAGCGTGCTTGTCTCTTTTCCATCATTTACTGCAACAAAGACGAAGAAAGTGGAAACAAATCCTTTATGAATTTAGTTAGAACTGTAAAAAATTCAATTAGGCTAGAAACTTTATCTGTAATGATCATTTTTCCCAAACAGCAAATGTTGTTATGCTGAATTATAGCTACAGCTACAATCTCACTTTGTAGAGATTGAGCCAATTCCAATTATTCTAATCAACCAAATACATTTACAATGTCCATTCTTCCCATTTACTAAAAATTCCCAACGCATTTATGGATAGTCTCTGCCAATGCATTTCTGCATTCCTTCAGTAATCCCAAATTTCAATGAAGTTGCACTTCATAAAGATCAGTTTTACCCCCAAATTCCACTACCTCCGCTCCGGCACGAACTCCGCAGCAAAATCGGTCCCGTTGTAGTCAATCAGAGCAATTCCACTACTGCGGCCGTGCTCCGGCATTGCGGCGCAGTGCGCCGCCCTCTGTTCCGGCATCAGGCAAAAATAGAATCGATCCTATTTTTGCCGGACGCCGGCGCACCTCCGCAGTCAATGGACAGGAATCACAATCACCCAACAGGAAAGGGAGCAAGCACAACTTCCGTTATTTCACAATAAATCAATAAACAAAAAGCATTTTTTGTTTCATATGCACAGGTTTAACAACTTTAAACAACTATCAATGGTGGCTGAACTTTAAATGCACAAAAGTAAGCCATAAATACAGTTTCTACTATCAAAGTAGTCACACTTTGTTGATCCAAACACTGCTGATCTCTCAACACAAATGATGGGCAGATTAAACAGTTCATGCCGATGCTTCTCCCACACAACGGGTGTTTGGATCTAACTTCCGCGTTTATTGCTCGGACTGTATCGCAAGATCTCGAAAATCCCGCGCATGCTTGTTTGCCCACTTCAGGTCTCCGCACCGGAGCGGAGCCGTTGTAGAGTGGGTACCAGTAAAAATTGAGTTCGGAAGCAAGCGACTGCGGAAGGCGGGGGCGGACCGGACCGGAGCAGAGCGGGGGTAGTGGAATTTGGGGGTTACTCTGCAGTGGTCTCTAGTAGCAATGACTGCCTTGTAAGTCGTAATTTGGGGGGAGAACACTCGGGTAAGTCTGTTTCTAAAAACTAGAAATGAGCCAGATCAGTGTTAAGCTAATCATGACAGGATTTGGCGTCTTATTTCCTGATATTCTGACAACTGAACGCTGAGGAAAACAAATACCTTGGAGTTCACCTGGACAACAGACTGGACTGGAGAAAGAACAGCCAAGCCGTTTACAAGAAGGGACACAGCAGACTGCACTTCTTGAGGATGCTTAGGTCCTTCAATGTCTGTAGCAAGATGCTGCAGATCTTCTACAAGTCTGTTGTTGAGAGTGTAATCTCTTCAGCCATCGTCTGTTGGGGTAGCAGCATCAGGAGCAGGGACCTGAAAAGGCTCAACAGCCTAATAACAAAGGCCGGTTCTGTTCTGGGGACGACTGTGGAACCGCTGGAGGAGATAATGCAAAGAAGGATTCTCAAGAGAATCAAGAAAATGATGGACAACCCTGAGCATTCTCTTCACAAGACTGCCCGACAACGGAAGAGTGTCTTCAGTCAGAGGCTTCTTCAGTTTGGCTGCAACACTGACCGCTACTGGAGATCCTTCCTGCCAACAGCCGTTGTAATACACAACAACTCTTTGATGACTTGATTATTATTATTATTATTCTGAGCTACTACAGCAATCAGTTTCCCTCTGGGATTAATAAAGTATTTTTGAATTGAATTGAATTGAATTGAATTGAACTCTCCTCTGATTGGCTAACAGCAACACAACTCTGCCACTGACTCCATTTGCTTTACTACGCTGAAGTTTTTTATCTCCACAAATGGAAGAGGAGTTCTGCTGTGTGGTGGAGTTGCTAATGCTAATGGTTTCCTGGACGCTAAACAAACAACAGCATTCCCCGTCGTGAGTGAAAATGGGTGAGTCCATGAATGTTAAGTTACAATGTCACGTAGATCTGTCAGGCTTTCTAATCCTAGAGTTCACCGTCTGTTTTCTGTCAGAAGCCACTGCAGGAGATAGGTGTAGGAGACTATTTTCATGTTCAGCCTGCATGAAAAACTCATAGAGACTGAATATAATCAAAATGAATAACTGCCGATAGAAAAAAAGAGAAATACATTACTTTAGATACCAACAATAATTTACACCAATCAATAAAACAACACATTACCATTTGTATTATCAACAACAACTAGAACCATCAAAACTGTTGCACGTGAAATTATTTTTCTCTGCTCTATTTTGAAAATGTTGAAACAGTAAAAAAAATCTAGATTAGATTAGATTAGATTAGATAAACCATGAAAATTTGTTATGATTGATTCAAATATTAAGAAGGAAACTTCCAAACTTCCATGAAGAAATGTCTGCTGTGGTACAACAAAACTGTGTAAAAGTCATCATTAAACATGTCTTTTTATCACCACCTTGCCTTTCTTCCAACTAAAACTCAGATTTATGGAAGCTCAGACAAAGAATGTACTCTCTCTGTGAAGTCACACCAGGTTGTTTTCACTCATCAGCCACAGATCGCTAGCCTAGTGAACTAGACCAAATTCTTGCTTTGCAAAGTTTGGTCTAGGAACCTCCGCAGCTCCTACCAGGACTCTGACTAGCCAATCACAAAACTCTAGAGGGGTTTCAAACACATAAAGAGCTGTGATTGGTCCATAAGGGTGGGCCAATCATAGTGCTCTATCTGCTTAGTGAACAAATCACAGAGCTTTATCTGCTTTGTGGGCCAATCAGGGCACTCTATATGCCTGGTGGGTGGGATGATGCAACAGAGTGAAACAAGAGTATGTCACATTCATTGTCCAGTGGAATGCGGAGATCATTTGAAAGACAACGGTAGAACCCGCCCCACAACCGAGGGCCGTCAATGGAGCCAGGCTAACAGATCGCTGCCCTCGCTCACAGCAAGCTGGGCTTCCTACCGTGGTGGCTCACTCACATGTTCCCTCTCCTACATTAGTTGGTGATGCGGTGACATAAAACATTAGGAATCCTAATATTTTAATGTTTTAATTCACCACTTCACCTGTGTGTTTTTCCAGTTTGTGAGATGAACCCCTCCTCCATAACCAGGTTACTGGTACGGAAGCCTGGAAGGGCCAAAATTCCTCAAACATTTTTTCTACTGCTGACATGAAGTACATATGACAGAACAGAGTAAATGTTATTAGTCCCACAGAGGGGACAATAACTCACAGCAGCACACACACGTAGAGAAACAGATTACAGTAAAACTGATTCCAGCCATGTTTGCTTTGATAACTTCAATAACTTCATGCTGATGAACACATGAACATAATCCTCTGTTTAGTGGAGGCAGCTACATCATGTAGTTAGCTTAACATGATAGATTTTGGATGATAGGCTGCATGGTGGCGCAGTGGTTAGCACTGTTGCCTCACAGCACGAAGGTCGCAGGTTCGAAACTCGGCTGCAGCCTTTCTGCGTGGAGTTGTTCTCCCCATGCATGCGTGGGTTTCCTCCGGGTACTCCGGTTTCCCCCACAGATCACAACATGCCCTATAGGTTATAAATTGTAAGTCGCTTTGGATAAAAGCGTCTGCCAAATAAATAAACAAAAATACTTTTTTTCTTTGCAGGAAATACTAACTGGTAATATTATGAATGACATGATATTGCCCACCCCTAGATGGAATTTAAAATATGTACATTAATTATAATTAAAAGGTCTTGTGTGACATTTGTGACACGTAGCTGTAACTCTTTACTGCTGTAGTGATTTGAAGTTGTATATTTATACACCTCCTCCTTGAACCGTCACCTTATCGTGGTGGAGGAGTTTGAGTGCCCTAATGATCCTAGGAGCTATGTTGTCTGGGGCACTTAGTGCCCCTGGTAGGGTCTCCCATGACAAATTGGTCTTAGGTGAAGGGTGAGACAAAGAACGGTTCGAAGATCTTTCATGGCGGTTAAAACGAAGAGTCGGAGTACCCGGCCCGGAGGGTTACCGGGGTCCCACCCTGGAGCCAGGCCTGGGGTTGGGGCCCGTGAGCGAGCGCCTGGATACATGGGCTCGTCCAACTGTGGACCCACCACCCGCAGGAGGAACATGAAGGGTCCGGTGCAATGCGAATCGGGTGGCAGACCAAGGCGGGAGCCTTGGCGGTCCAATCCCCGGACAAGAAAACTAGTTTTTGGGACATGGAACGTCACCTCGCTGGCGGGAAAGGAGCCGGAGCTTGTGGCAGAGGTTGAGCGGTACCGGCTAGATATAGTCGGACTCACCTCGACACATTGCATTGGCTCTGGAACCCGAGACCTGGAGAGGGGTTGGACACTCTACTTTGCTGGAGTTGCTCCGGGTGAGAGGCGGAGGGCTGGGGTTGGCTTTTTGTTAGCCCCGAGACTCTCTGCCAGTGTGTTGGGGTTTACCCCGGGGGACAAGAGGGTAGCTTCCTTGCGCCTTCGGGTCGGGGAACGGGTCCTGACTGTTGTTTGTGCTTATGGGCCAAATATCAGTTCAGAGTACCCACCCTTTTTGGAGTCCCTGGGCCGAGTGCTAGATAGTGCTCCATCAGGGAACTCCATTGTCCTGCTGGGGGACTTCAATGGTCACGTGGGCAATGACAGCTTGACCTGGAGGGGTGTGATTGGGAGGAACGGCCCACCTAATCTGAACTCGAGCGGTGTTTTGTTATTGGACTTCTGTGCAAGCCACAGTTTGGCCATAACGAACACCATGTTCGAACATAAGGATGCCCACCGGTACACTTGGTACCAGGGCAGCCTAGGTCATAGGTCGATGATAGATTTTGTAGTCGTATCATCTGACCTGCGGCCGTATGTTTTGGACACCCGAGTGAAGAGAGGGGCGGAGCTGTCAACTGATCACCACCTGGTGGTGAGTTGGATCAGATGGCAAGGGAACATGCCGCGTAGACCTGGCAGACCCAAACGCATAGTGAGGGTCTGCTGGGAACGCCTGGCAGAAGAACCTGTCAAGACGGTCTTCAACTCCCACCTCCGGCAGAGCTTTGACCACGTCCCGAGAGCAGTGGGGGACATTGAGTCCGAGTGGGCCTTGTTCCACTCTGCGATTGTCGAGGCGGCTGTTGCTAGCTGTGGTCGTAAGGTGGCCGGTGCCAGTCGTGGTGGCAACCCCCGTACCCGCTGGTGGACACCAGAGGTTCGGGGAGCCGTCAGGCTGAAGAAGGAGGCCTACAGGGCGTGGCTGGTCTGTGGGTCTCCGGAGGCAGCAGACAGGTACCGGATAGCCAAGCGGGGTGCAGCAGTGGCAGTTGCCGAGGCAAAATCTCGGGCGTGGGAGGAGTTTGGTGAGGCCATGGAGAAAGACTATCGATCGGCTCCAAAGAGGTTCTGGCAAACTGTCCGGCGCCTCAGGAGAGGAAGGCAGCAACTCGCTCACACTGTTTACAGTGGGGATGGGGAGCTGCTGACGTCAACTGAGGCTATAGTCAGACGGTGGAAGGAATACTTTGAGGAGCTCCTCAATCCCACCAATGCGCATTACGAGGAGGAACCAGAGCTGGGAGGCCTGGGGATGGACTGTCCGATCTCGGGGGCAGAAGTTGCTGAGGTAGTCAAACAACTACACAGCGGCGGAGCCCCGGGGGCGGATGAGGTTCGTCCTGGCTATCTTAAGGCTATGGATGTTGTAGGGCTGTCATGGTTGACACGTCTCTGCAACATTGCGTGGTCATCGGGGGCAGTTCCTAGGGAGTGGCAGACCGGGGTGGTGGTCCCCATCTTTAAGAAGGGTTACCTGAGGGTGTGTTCCAACTATAGGGGGATCACACTCCTCAGCCTCCCTGGAAAGGTCTACGCCAAGGTACTGGAGAGGAGGGTCCGATCGATAGTTGAATCTCAGATAGAGGAGGAGCAATGTGGTTTTCGTCCTGGCCGTGGAACTGTGGACCAGCTCTATACCCTTGCAAGGGTGATGGAGGGGGCATGGGAGTTTGCCCAACCAATCCACATGTGCTTTGTGGATTTGGAGAAGGCTTATGACCGTGTCCCCAGGGGCACCCTGTGGGGGACGCTCCAGGAGTATGGGGTGGGTGGCTTTCTGTTAAGGGCCATTCAGTCCCTTTACCAGAGGAGCGTGAGTTTGGTCCGCATAGCCGGTAGTAAGTCGGACCTGTTCCCAGTGAGGGTTGGACTCCGCCAGGGCTGCCCTTTGTCACCGGTTCTGTTCATCACTTTTATGGACAGAATTTCTAGACGCAGCCGTGGTGTGGAGTGTGTCGAGTTTGGTGGCAGGAGAATCTCGTCTCTGCTTTTTGCGGATGATGTGGTCCTCCTAGCTTCATCCAGCTCTGACCTTCAGCTCTTGCTGGGTAGGTTCGCGGCCGAATGTGAAGCGGCTGGGATGAGGATCAGCACCTCCAAATCTGAGACCATGGTTCTCGACCGGAAAAGGGTGGCTTGCCACCTCCGGGTCTGGGGAGAGGTCCTACCTCAAGTGGAGGAGTTTAAGTATCTCGGGGTCTTGTTCACGAGTGAGGGTAGGAGGGATCGGGAGATCGACAGGCGGATTGGTTCGGCGTCTGCAGTGATGCGGACGCTGAGCCGATCTGTCGTGGTGAAGAGGGAGCTGAGCCAGAAAGCCAGGCTCTCGATTTACCGGTCCATCTACGTCCCAATCCTCACCTATGGTCATGAGCTTTGGGTAATGACCGAAAGAACGAGATCGCGGATACAAGCGGCCGAAATGAGTTTCCTCCGTAGGGTGGCCGGGCTCAGCCTTAGAGATAGGGTGAGGAGCTCGGACATTCGGGAGGGACTCGGAGTAGAACCGCTGCTCCTCCGGATCGAAAGGAGCCAGTTGAGGTGGTTTGGGCATCTGGTCAGGATGCCTCCTGGACGCCTCCCCGGGGAGGTGTTTCGGGCATGTCCTGCCGGCAGAAGGCCCCCAGGACACGTTGGAGAGGTTACATCTCCAATCTGGTCCGGGAACGCCTTGGGGTCCTGCCGGAGGAGCTGGTGGACAAGGCCGGGGAGAGGACGGCCTGGAGCTCCCTAGTTGGGATGCTGCCCCCGCGACCCGGACCCGGATAAGCGGAGGAAGACGACGACGACGATATTTATACACTGTAATTAGATAATTTAATTATCTGATTTTGTATATTTATACACTGTAATTAGATCTAAGTAATCAATCAGAAGTGGTTGTTTTTATCATCAGGGAGTTTACTTAAACACTCTGTATTGACTGAGAGACAAGAAAGAGAGAGAGTTGGGATCGTTTAAGAATCTTTAATTTCTATAATTATAAATTCTTACAATCTACCAGGACTATCTCAATGATGAATATATATGGATTTGGATGTTTCGTGTTGGTGTGTGTGTGTGTTTTGTTCAGAATCTCTAGGCTGACGTAGCGAATCTGGTTTGTTATGACTAGGCTACCACGAGGCTTCAGAAGCTGATGACATGAGCCGCCATATTGCCGTGACCACGTTACCGTATGGAGTCTCCCGTGTAGATCAGGAATTGCCAGGTCCTCGGACCTTCAGAGGTACTGGAGCTGGTTGAAACAGCGGTCGCAGCACCACAAAGTCCGTCTGAGGATAGCTCCGGTAGTAGTCGGCAGGCGTCAGCAAGTTCACTCTTATTTTGAAGAAACGTCGTCTCGTTGGTACAAATGACGGAAATCTCCAGCTTGAACAGTTTTCAGCTTAAAACAGGAAATACAGTTGGCCAGACTGTACTCCTATTTGCGGTGATGGATTGAGAGCTGGTTGAAAACAATGTTGAGAGTATGATGTAACTCCCTGGAGCTCGGATCGAACAGAGCTGATGTTAACGTGGAACTGAATATAAAATGGCGTTGCCTTCTTTTATATCTCCTAATTGTTTACCAATCTTAGTAAACCGGATTGGACACATTAAGTAAACATCCCAGATTCTCTCTACGACAGACGAAAGTTCTGATTGGTTGAAAACAATGTGTCATGCGTTTCCATGGTAATGTATATCAGTCTGTCTGGTGCAGCCCTGTTTATTCATTTAAACACATAACTCATGACATCTTTATTTCACAGATCATTCACCTGATTATTAATGATCAACATATGCTTTGATTAGCTTATCACAAATAAAGCACTTTGATTAATCAATGAAAAGCGTTCTTCTTCTCTTCTTCTGTCTCTTCTCCTGGAATATAAACATACTGAACCAAACGTCCGACCTTGGTGATGTTACTGTGTGAAGGGGCAGCTGTTAAGGGCAGACCATTATACTTCCTAACGCTACACTGCAGATAGATAGATAGATAGATAGATAGATAGATAGATAGATAGATAGATAGATAGATAGATAGATAGATAGATAGATAGATAGATAGATAGATAGATAGAGTGAAGAAGTTCGGGAGAGTTGGATGTTAAATTTTCCTCACGAAAAGAAAATTTGTATGAATCAAACGTCAGTTCCCTTTGTAAAGTCACAGGTACAGAAGAGGATTAGGGCCACTGAAAAGGAAAAAAAAAAGAAAAGGGAGAATTCTGACTTTTTTAGCTGAATTTCCTGTCAGAATTCTGAGATTAAAAGTCAAAATCTTGAGAAAAACAAGTCAGAATTCTGAGAAAATGTAATAATTTTCTTTTTTTCTTGTCAGTGGCTCTAATCCTCTTCCATACAGAGTAGAAATAAATAAATAAAATGCAGAGCGCAAAAAGTCTCAATATTAATCCCCTCCCCCACCCCGCCGCTGTAAACAGTCGGCGAATTGTCCGCTCCCAGCCCCATGACCCTGTCTCACTCTTTGAAAGGTTCAAAAGTTGGCAGTCCTTCAAATGTTTACTTCGTCAGAAGTTGTGCTAAATAAAACCAAAATATCTCAAAAACTAAACGTCAGATCTCTCATACTTGACAGACAAACTTTAGTTTGATGTATAATTTGTGTACGGTGTGGAAGTTGTGTCATTAAAAGAGTAAAAGCTGATATTGATATTTTCTTTTACTTTTTAATGCCAATATCATCCAATATTAATGTTAGACCGATACTATCAGACATCCCTAGAAAAAACATTTAATAATATCTATTAACAAAAAACATAAATTAATTGAACACCTGTGTAACATTAATACTACTAACACATAGATTTTATTTGGTAAAGATGGAGTCAGTTTTGGTTGAACTTTTCTTGTTTACTGTTTGGAAGCTCTTGCCTTGTTTTTGTTTTTGTTTTTTAACAGCTCTCTGCAAATATCCCTCTTGAGCGAGTGGATGTTCTGTGTTTACCAGATTGTCCTCCAACTAAAACGAGACTGAGTGAATAAGTGCATGTGAAATCCACAGGGAACGTGTCACCATGGCGACTTAAAAAATAGTAATCGTAGCACAAACACTGAACACTTGGCGGAGGGTTGTGCCTAGAAACACCCCGGACATTTTATTAGCATGCGCGTTAGATGAACCGGCAACGCTAAATTGTCCCTCGGTTTGAGTGAGTGACTGTTGTCTCTGTGAGGGACTGGAGACGCGTCCAGCTCCCTGAGAGCCTACTGAAGAAATAGTTCAGAAGAGGAGTGAGTGTTTCTATTTGTTGGTCCTCAAGGACATGTTTTTGTCATTAAAATAATGGAATAGTTTTTTGTGGATGGGTAACTGTGGTTTGAACAAAGATTTTTATTTTTCCAGGCTCACACCAGCAGTTCCATAGAGGCAGTTTTGTCATTTATTGAACATATTTTTTAATTGGTGCTCAAAGCTACAAAAAGCTTTGCTTTCTGTTTATATGTAATTTTAGTTTTGGGTTGTTTACTCAAAGCAAATAAACTCAGCAAATGCGTTTGTGTGAAGCTGCTAAGAGATTTTATTTATTTATTTATTTATTTTGTGCAGCAGAAAACCAGCTTGCCTCTCCATTTCTTATTTAACTTCATCAGCAGAGCAATGCATCACGGATTCACCCAGTGAGACACAAATGATCCGGTGTTCTTACATGTTAGGCAACAATTGATGCGCTTTGTCTTTGCATTAATTTGTTGAAGTTATTGTGTGAAATACAAACTCTTACAACCTGCACTGTGTCAGCGTCAGCCTTGAACTTCTCAGTGAGAAGGAATTCTTATCGTTCATCTCACTGTCATTACTCTGGCTTTGAAATATAAAAGCGATGCAGCGGCTGCCTCCAAACTGGGGAATAATTACTCTCGACACATGTGCACTGCTTAGACTGAAGATATGTACACATTTGTACTAAAACAAGTTTCTGTTTTATGCTTTTGATTTGACATCAATGGATCTAACGTAGTTTCTTTTGATTTCTACTTGTGAAAATTTCCCTTTCAGCTGCATCAGCTGCCAAAACCAAACAGACAAGAAAATTATCAGATCAGAAAAGGCCGGTCTTCTACATCACAGGGAAAATTAGTTTTCATGGCCCCGTCCACCTTGGCTTTTGACCACCCACAAGAAAGAGGGAGAAGAGAGCGCCCTGCTAGTGGAGGCTAACCATTAGCATTAGCTACTCAACAACATGGTGGAACCATCGACATATATACCGGACAATTCATGTCCATAGACTCCAATTATACGTTTTTGTGCTAAAATGGGAGGTGGCCACCACCGCCGTTTTGACCGTGTCACAGGTTCCGTCAAGCCCAGACGATTCCAAAAAAGGGAAAAGAGGTGGAGCTGAGGGTGGGGCTGTAAGGCTGGGATCAAATGATGGCACCCGTCAAACTGAAACGATGCAGCTACAAGCTAACCCGAAGCTAACGCGGAGTTGGGAGCTAAGCTAACAGAGGTAGCTACGACCGGAGTTAGCTGTGCACAACACCGGAGCTTCTGAGTCAGAGATACGACGAGCTGACCGCTGGGTAAAACCGGGTGGAACACAGAGGTCTCCCGAGAGCTCCACAAGCCGGCAGCCGCGCACCAGACAGGCGCCGCTGCGATCAGAGATGCGCCGAGCTGCCGCTGAGGTTAGGGGACCTTACCGATAGTAGGAACCCAGCTCCACCAACATGTTATATTTCAACCCATTTTCAAAAGTGCAGCATTATGTTAAATGCACTGGGTTTTACCCTATTACATTTACATTTCATGGTTAAACAGTACATGTTAAAATCTAAGCTCAGCTAGCGCAAGAGCGGCAGTGACCTAAAATACAAAATATAATTTTACTTACCGAGAAAAATGAAGTGGAGACTCCTTGGATGCTCTATTAGTGAAATTAATACCACAGCCAGTGGCGGTTTTACCATTAGGCATAGTTCAGCGGCCGCCTGGGGCCCCCTTGTTTTGGGGGGGGCCCCTAGCCCTGACCGCCGGCACCCCTCTGTTAATGCCACAATATTCTTATTACCAACCTGTTGTCGCCGACTGGATTGGACATGATTCTCATTACCATAATTACTGAACCGTTCAAGATATCATTAAAATTCCAAAAGTGCTACAAAAAATTAAAAATGTGGCTTCTCTTGCATATACAATACATTACGGTAGCCCCCGGGATTCCCTGTCTAGAGCGCAACGAATCACAACACAGATTAAGAGATGTGCTGAGTTTGTCATCCAAAATGCTCCGTTTTATAACTTTTGAATGGCTGATCAGATTCAAAAGCTGTGTTATTAGTGAGGATAAAAGATCAAAGTTGCATTTTTACCCAACCTCAACCCCTTTGAACAGGAGCGCCTGAAAACGTCTCACAAGGCATTCATTCATGCTAGAGATCACTAGCCTAGAAATAGAAAATCCAGACAGTAGAGGCTAAAGGATTTAGCCCTGCATGTCGGTCTAGCCTACCCTCTATAGGATCATCTGCAAGCCTGAACAGTCTTGATCGATTTGGTGGCTCGTTTGAAACAGCTTTGACATACACGTTGGACTTCAGAGCTACTGAAGTCCTTTATTTAGAAAATGGATGTATTTGCATCTGTAGCGGAATATAGTTGGTATATTCTTTACACTTTTACTACGTCCAGAGATTAATCTATGAACTGGGCCCTTATAATCAGAAGAGGCTGTTTTTACTTCAGGGAGTTTTATTCAAACACTTTGTATTGACTTAGAGACAAGAAAAGAGAGAGATGGGATCGTTTAAGAATATTTAATTTGTATAATTATTATTCAAACAATCACCAGGACTAACTCTATATGATGGATGCATGTGGATTTGGATGTTGAAGTGTTGGTGTGTGTGTGTCAGTTCAGAATCTCCGGCTGGGTGTCAGATGTTTTGACTACGAACCACGAGGCTTCAGGAGGAAGATACATGAAACGCCATCTGTGCCAGATCTACGTACCGTGTAGGAGAGTCCCGTGGTCAGATCAGGAATGCCAGGTCGACTCGGACCTTCCTTCGGTGCTGGAACTGATGAAACAGTGCGGCAGCACGAAAAACCAGTCTACGGATAGCTCCCGGCAGTAACGGCAGATGTCCGCGTCAAGTAGCGAGTCAGCTTTTATTCTGAAGGAACCGTCGTCTTGTTGATGAACAACAGAATTTTCCAGCTTGACAGTTCTCAGCTTAAAAGTAGAAAATGCAGCTGGCCAGCCTGCACTTCACTTAGCGATGATGGTTTTGAGAGCTGGTTGGAACTACGTTGAATCTCTGATGGAACTCAGATGGAACTGAAGTTGAAATGGCGTTGCTCTGTTTTATTAACTTAGTTGTTTATAATTCTTAGCCAATCGGAGTGGACAGATTAAGTAAACACTCCAGACTCTGCCCTGCAACAGAAAAGAAGTTCTGATTGGACGAGAACAATGTGTCATGCGTTTTTACCTTGTGTGAATCAGGATGTCTGGCATAGTTAGTCCTGTTATTCAATAAACACATAAATCATTACATTGATTTCACAGATCAGTCACCTGATTATTATTGACCAACATTTGTTTTGATTAGCTTTATTACAAATAAAGTTCTTTGATTAATTAATGAAAAGCATTCTTCGTCCTTCTTCTGTCTTCTTTCCTGGAATGTAAACACCAAAGCAAGCGCACGACCTTGGCAATTCATGCACACTGTTACTGTGGAAAAGGGCAGCTTTTAAGGGCAGAAAATAGCATCTTCATAACGCTACACATCTTTACCCGTGTATGGCGGACTGCTGTTGACTGACATCCAAAGTGGTGAGTATATCCTGTTGTCTGTTGTCCAGTAGCATGCAGAGACAGTTTGAAAGACAACCGTAGGCTCCACCCTACGACGGAGCTCTGTCTATGGGTTGTGGCCTGACTTTATACTCACATATACGTATAGGATGGCTTGCTAGCCTAAGAGAGCACAGCAAATTACTTGAAGAAAAGCGTGAATGACAGCTTTAAAATGCAGTTTACATTCTTTTTGGAAAGGGTCGTTAGTATTCTTGACTGCATTCAATAATCTGCATTTATGTATAGGTACAGGTTGTAAAACTTGAATAGTTTCTGGAAGAAGAAACTTCATAGAAAAAATGTGTCGAAGGAAAACAGATCTACAAAAACTACATTTAAAGAGGTCTGTGTGTGTTTCTCAAATTCACTTCTCATTTCACTGGTTTATCACACACACACACACACACACACACACACACACACACACACACACACACACACGTTCCAAAATGAAGGCCTGTTTTTGATACGGGTGATGTAAGAGCGCTGAAACTGAGCATGAAGGTCAGAGAGATGCAGGGAGAGCCTAGGCTCGTATTACTGATGTGACGGTAGAGAAATCTCACTCACTCCCCCCCACCCCCACCCCCACCCCCACCCACCCCCACCCCCACCCACACACACACACACACACACACACACACACAGAAGTCCGATCGATGCTGGTTTGTTTGGAGTAGAAGTGTCCTGTTGTTCTCTTCTGAGTACTTTCTGTTCAGCACTCGTCGTGACGAGTGATGGTCAGTGAAGAGCCCCGCTGCACATTGTTTCTCTGCATCTGTGTCAAACGGAAAAGAGCAGCTCTCAAATTCAAATCTGCTGTTGTTTTTTAACACCTTGGTTCTACATCCTCTCTGGGCTCTTTATGCCAGATCTGTACATTCTGTATCTTGCGTCTCGTGCATGCGGCCCTCTATAGGCTCTGGCTAATTGGAGTGACCCGGAGCGCATTGTTGATGTTTACGGTCTGAATTAAATCTCTCTTCCTGGTTGGAACTGATTCAAATATCAGACAGAAAACATGAATAAGGATTATTTTGACGGAATGTTTTGCTGGAAAAACTCACATCCTGGTCTTGTTGATAATAATCTGCTGGCCAGTTAGAAAAGTAAGCCCACACCCTCCAATCACAAAAGCGGACTCATGATTAACTAAATTTAAATATTGTAAATGTCCTGATTTTTTTGTATCTAGACAGACGGGAGCCGGGGCAAAATGATGTTTCTCTGCAAGTCGGCCCGGCCAGTCTAGTTTTATGCCAATTGCAGCGCTCTATCTGTTTGGTGGGCCAATAACAACGTTCTATCGGTTTGGTGGGCCAATTGCAGCGCTCTATCGGTTTGGTGGGCAAATAACAACGTTCTATCAATTTGGTGGGCCAATTGCAGCACTCTGTTGGTTTGGTGGGCCAGTCGCAGCGCTCTGTTGGTTTGGTGGGCAAATAACAACGTTCTATCGGTTTGGTGGGCCAATAACAACGTTCTATCGGTTTGGTGGGCCAATAACAACGTTCTGTCGGTTTGGTGGTCCAGTTGCAGCGCTCTGTCGGTTTGGTGGGCCAATAACATCGTTCTTTCGGTTTGGTGGGCCAATAACATCGTTCTATCGGTTTGGTGGGCCAATAACAACGTTCTGTCGGTTTGGTGGTCCAGTTGCAGCGCTCTGTCGGTTTGGTGGGCCAATAACATCGTTCTTTCGGTTTGGTGGGCCAATAACATCGTTCTATCGGTTTGGTGGGCCAATAACAATGCTCTGTCGGTTTGGTGGGCCAATAACAACGTTCTGTCGGTTTGGTGGGTCAATAACATCGTTCTGTCGGTTTGGTGGGTCAATAACATCGTTCTGTCGGTTTGGTGGGCCAATAACATCGTTCTGTCGGGTTGGTTGGCCAATAACAACGTTCTTTCGGTTTGGTGGGCCAATAACAACGTTCTTTCGGTTTGGTGGGCCAATAACAATGTTCTATCGGTTTGGTGGGCCAATTGCAGCGCTCTATCGGTTTGGTGGGCATATCACAGCGCTCTATCAGCTTGGTGGGGCAATAAAAGTGCTCTGTCGGTTTGGTGGGCCAATCACAGCACTCTATTGGTTTGGTGGGTGGGATGATGTGATGGAGTGGAACAACAAAATGGTGGCGGCTCATTTGAAACGGCTTTGGCATCATCTTTGAACAATTTAGTCTTGGACTTTTGTTTGAGCCAGGAGCAGATAGATGTTCTTAAGCCCTATATTTAGAAAAAAAAAGGATGTTGGATCTTCTAAAACCAAATATGGTGGACTGTCCCATTCACTAACATCCACAGTATTGCGTACGTCATGTTGGTTGTTGTCCAACGGCATGTGGAGACAGCCCCATGACCAAGCGCTGTCTGTGGGCTGTGGTCAGACTTCTCAAGCAGCAGCAGTGGCTCAGGAGGGAGAGCGGGTTGTCCAGTAATCGGAGGGTTGTAGGATCGATCTCGGCTCCCAGTAGAGAATGCTGCTGTAGTGTCCTTGGGCAAGAAACTTAACCCACCTTGCCTACTGGTGGTGGTCGGAGGGGCTGGTGACGCCTGTGCTCGGCAGCCCCACCTCAGTCAGTGCGCCCCAGGGCAGCTGTGGCTACATCGTAGCTCACCGTCACCAGTGTGTGAATGTTTGTGTGAATGGATGAATGATTCACTGTAGTGAAAAGCGCTTTGGAGTCCTGTGACTCCATACAAGTGATTTACTGTTTAAGTCATGTATCACATTTATATGGGATGGCTAGCCAGGCTAGACCCTTTCTGCTATAGACAAAAAATCCTGAACTGCGACAGCTCAACATTGTGAACAACACTTACAGCAAACCGGTCCCCATTTGCACCACTAAACTCACATTAAGTCATCTAGGAGGCACTTGTGCAAAGCAGTTCACCTGTGAGGAAAAACAAACGTTCAAACACCGGCCTATCTAGCAGGAAACACTGACACAAAGCTTAAGTCTGAGACACAACAATCTAAAGTCCTCATTCATTCAGACACAGACTGCTTGGTTTTGGCTTTTTGTGTTCCCTGGCTCACACCGAGTCATCACCTCAGCCTCAGCCAGGAGGTTTGTGCTGAATTGGAGAGTAAGCTGCAAGCAGAACCTTATCACCGAGGATCACTCGCTGACTCCAAGAATGCTGTTGTGGCTCTATCTG
The DNA here is from genome assembly GCF_043380555.1 of Nothobranchius furzeri. NCBI lineage: Eukaryota > Metazoa > Chordata > Actinopteri > Cyprinodontiformes > Nothobranchiidae > Nothobranchius > Nothobranchius furzeri. The sequence goes on from NC_091746.1 coordinate 28,349,900, forward strand.
AACAAATCTCTGCAGGCAAAATCCTGTTTGGAAAATCCAAATGTTTAAATATATATTTCGTTTTCCCCAGAAGAAATAAGCTGCCACAGCAGCATACCGATGCACTTTAGACGCCAGTATTTTAACCATGTGTTGCAGCTAAGCTCCATGGTGGGACACGTTGTGTGTAGCTGCCGTCAACAGCAACTATTTCACTCTTTAGTTTAAGATTCAATAAAAAATAGCAAATAAGTCAGTTTGTCTACAACATTCAATGTCAAATGGGTAATATCTCAGTTAATTCATGTAAATATTCTCAGTGAATTAATGTAAATATTCATTTAAAACCACATTGACCTCCTAGCTTCATCCAGCTCTGACCTTCAGCTCTTGCTGGGTAGGTTCACGGCCGAGTGTGCAGCGGCTGGGATGAGGATCAGCACCTCCAAATCTGAGACCATGGTTCTCGACCGGAAAAGGGTGGCTTGCCAACGCCGGGTCGGGAGAGAGGTGCTACCTCAAGTGGAGGAGTTTAAGTATCTCGGGGTCTTGTTCACGAGTGAGGGTAGGAGGGATCGGGAGATCGACAGGCGGATTGGTTCGGCGTCTGCAGTGATGCGGACGCTGAGCCGATCTGTCGTAGTGAAGAGGGAGCTGAGCCAGAAAGCCAGGCTCTCGATTTACCAGTCGATCTACGTCCCAATCCTCACCTATGGTCATGAGCTTTGGGTAATGACCGAAAGAACAAGATCGCGGATACAAGCGGCCCAAATGAGTTTCCTCCGTAGGGTGGCCGGGCTCAGCCTTAGAGATAGGGTGAGGAGCTCGGACATTCGGGAGGGACTCGGAGTAGAACCGCTGCTCCTCCGGATCGAAAGGAGCCAGTTGAGGTGGTTTGGGCATCTGGTCAGGATGCCTCCTGGACGCCTCCCTGGGGAGGTGTTTTGGGCATGTCCTGCCGGCAGGAGGCCCCCGGGTCGACCCAGGACACGTTGGAGAGGTTACATCTCCAATCTGGTCCGGGAACGCCTTGGGGTCCTGCCAGAGGAGCTGGTGGAGGTGGCCGGGGAGAGGACGGTCTGGAGCTCCCTAGTTGGGATGCTGCCCCCGCGACCCGGACCCGGATAAGAGGAGGAAGACGACGACGACGATTGACATTTAAAGGGGAACTTGTCTTTTGTGCCACATGTTCCATTGCTGCTCGTGAGGTTAAAGGGGCCTTATGGAAGTCTGACAGCCAAAACATGTATAGCAATAATAAATGTCTTCTTCATACGTTCTCCTGCAATGCCCTGGTCCTGTAGAATGAGCCCTGGCATTTTTACTGTGATTGCCTGTTTTTCTGTAAAATCACAGAAAAAGAGAGATGCTCGGGTCGAGCAGGCTGCTTCCTGCCTGTTCACGCTCAGGCATAGCCCGTAGCATTTGCTATCCGTAGCTTTAGCAGCAGAGAGAGAGAGGCAGTGCCACTTTGTCGCTGTTCCTAACGCCTAGTGACAAAGCTAGCTACATTTCTGAGGACCCTTAGCTACTTTCTGTAGAACTTTCTTCTAGATATTTCCTGCTAATTAGCAACAAAATAGCCATTTTCACTCCGAACCGTTCTTTGGTTTGACGTTGTTTCAGCTGTCATCAAGGATATAAATGTTACAGATACTGTTAATGTTACTAGAGTGTAGCTCACCTAGTAAGATATCGGACTCCCATGCAGAAGACCCGGGTTTGATTCTGGATGTGAACATAGTTTATTTAGAGTTTCTTTTTTACATTAATGGTATATTTTTTTTACAGTAAGATGCCCAAATTTTTATGTGAGACTCGCCGAACAGCATTGAATTCACAGATAAAAAAGATGTGGGTTCAACTTTCATTTTGGAACAAATTTTCAAGCAAGGGAAGGGAATGATCTGAGCATGCAGGAGGACTGACCCATCATAAACCTTTGTCGGCTGTGCTGAAGAGAAAGGTACAGAACCACATTATTTAATTAATTAGCTGCGTGTTCTCCTGTCCTCTGTCCTCCGGGCCACACACACACACACACACACACACACACACACACACACACACACACACACACACACACACACACACACACACACACGGGACTGTCTCAGCTGTTATTTTCGTTAAGGAGTGTGCACGTACAGCATGCGCGCCTCGTGCACGAGCCTACTATTGAAGCTGCAGTTATGCTTTTGGTCTGAGGGGGCAATCACGAGCATAAAAATTCAAAAGTCCGTAAAGTCCCTTTACGTTATTTGGCACTCATGTAGCAACATGGCATGTCTGCAAGAGAACGGTCAGGAAATGTTTTCCCTGAAGACAAAATAAGTTTGTTAAGAAGCTGTAGAAACATTTTTATTTTATTGTTATCGAAGCCAATGAGGAAAGTTTTTTGGAGGGTTTTTTTTTTGTGTTATTTATGCCAATCTGCTACGTTTTTTGTGAATTAATTAACCTTTGTGTTCCTTTTCTTAGGCTGATGACACTCTGGGGTATTTTGAGGCATGTAAACGTGTGTTGTCCACGATAAATATCGGTAACAACCCCAGAACGATGTTGAGCCTTGATTAAACTCGAGGAGAGTAACATTGTGCCTCATGCCTAATGCATGCCTGTTAACACATGGGGATAAAAATATGAATTACTGTTACAGGTCGCACAGTTTATTGGGTGATGGGATGTCCGCAGCCAGGGTACCAAACAACCTCATTGTACCTCACCCTAACCTTATCCTCTTATGTAACCTTCCCCTCACCCCTATCCTAACCTTAACCATCTTGCTAGCGAACACGTTAGTGATGTGTCGATCCCTCTAACAGCCGGCTCTATGAAGTGAACGGCGAAGCCGCCTCGTCATTGGTCGGGTTTGGACCGAGCCAACGCGAGGGGGAGGTTTCAACTGCCATGGTGGAGGTTAAAAGTAGAGGGTATGTGTAACCTCCCCCTCGCCAGATGGTATGTTCTAACGTTCCCCTTGGGCGGCAAATACGAAAATTCAGTCAGAATGCATGGGAAACAGACGCTTGATCACAGTGAGAGTAATGTTTTAGGCAGCAAGAGGGTTAAGGTTAGGATGAGGGAGAGGGGAAGGTTATAAATAGTAAAACGTTAAGGTTTAGGTGCGGTTAAATGAGCTGGTTCGGTGCCGCATCAGCGGATATCCCATCACGTCAGTGTAACGCTGCGTTGGGATCTGCAGTCAGAAAAGGGAAAAAACCCTTTTCGCACATAAGTAACGAAAAAGGGCACTTTTGGCGTCAGGGGTCCGAGGCAGAGTGTGGCTGACCAAGCGTTTGTTTATGACGCGCTGGGAGTGAGAATGTGTTGTGCTGCAAGACAAGCAACTGTGCCACCACGCAGCACACAAATAAAAAAAAAGTCCAAGGTATTGTTCAGCACTACAGATGTGCACATATCCAAAGTCTTGTGCACATGTACAGGTTTGCAAAAGTCAGGGTTAACAAGTAAGCACGCAGGAAATGAGCTGTTCCCCAGTCTGATGATGTCATTTGGACCACACAGTCACACAACTTTACCATTTATGTCTTTGTGTCATCAGAACAGAGACATAAGCTCTGAAAACCTGCAGACAGACAGCAGAGATGCTGAGTCGGTACTCCGCTGAAACTTCCAGAGCTCCAATCATCAGACGGAAGATTTTGTCAGTCTGAAAGGTTTAAAACCACCCTAAAAGCAGAGGAACACCTCCTACCGAGAGGCCTAGTGAGCTTTCCACAAAGCTTTCAGAGGAAAACTGACATGAAGCAACCATCGTGCTGAACACCAGACTGACAAGAGACCAACACGGTGTTGCAGGACCCTCAGCTTCCTGCAGCGGAGAAGAAAGGGAGAAGCAGACCGGAGCAGAGCTCCAGTACATGTGTCGGTCGCTATGTGCACGTGCTTGTAACCCGACGCCTTCGTGTGGCTTGTTTACAGAGCTTTTCTGTCATATGTCTTCATCCTCACTTTCTATCCCCCCACTGTTCTTCAGCTCTGTGGCTAAGCCAGCATGAGGCAGAGACACGCTGTGCAGGTATCCTCCTTGAGCCTACAGGTGAGTGTTTACACAGGACGGAGGGAGGACATGAGAGGAAGGCGGAGATTGTGTGTGCGGTGGAGTGAGTTGTGTGCAAAAATGTGCATTTGTGCCCTTAAGTGCATTTTTCCCCCTCATTTTGTGTGTATGTGTGTGTGTGCGTGTGCACGTTTACCTTGCAGCCTGATCCCAAGCTTATACTCTAGCAGCCTCTGCCATTCAGAAGCTCTCTCCGTAGGGCATAATGCATGAAAAAAACACGCTTAGGGGCACATCAATTCCAGAGGCTTAACTGAACGATGGGTGACGTGTGTGTGTGTGTGTGTGTGTGTGTGTGTGTGTGTGTGTGTGTGTGTGTGTTTGCTTTTGTGGGGATCCATTTTGTTGCTGTGCTGTTGTTTTTAGGCAGAAAGCACCACTGAAATTGAGGTGTGTGTGTGTGTGTGTGTGTGTGTGTGTGTGTGTGTGTGTGTGTGTGTGTATGGGGGGTCTGTCACATGTTAAATGCTGTCATAATGAGTGTATTGAACCGAATGTCACATTAAAGCAGAGGGATTTAAGGGATTGGAGCCTTTGTTAAATGCTCATATTTTCTCGCCACATCTGAGACCAAAAATTAAACCCAAATAGATTCTAATATCTTCAAATACGTATCCTGGCCAGCAACCAACATGATAATGATATCAGATATTTGTTCGCTTTAACTTTATCTCCAAATCCTGTAACAACGGTGTTTAAAAGACGCCGCTTTAGATGATGAAGGGTCATTTTGTACTTTTGTAAAACTTTGTTTATTTGTGCGAGGAGATAAAAAGTATCGTATAAATGTTGGAGAGCTGCCTTTCACCTCTGAGTGGTCTAAGGATCAGGGCTCTAGTTTTGCAGAAGATGTGATCCTGTTGGCTTCACCAGACCGTGATACGTCTCAGCTGGGATGAGAATCAGCTCCTCTAAATCTGAGACCATGGTCTTGATTCGGAAAAGGGTAGAATGCCTTCTCCGGGTCAGGGATGAGGTCCTGCCCCAAGTGGAAGAGTTTAAGTATCTCAGGGTCTTGTTCACGAGTGAGGGAAAACTGGAGCGTGAGATCGATAGGTGGATTGGTGCTGCATCTGCAGTGATGCGGGCGTTGTACCGGTCTGTCGTGGTGAAGAGAGAGCTGAGTCAGAAGGTGAAGCTCTCGATTTACCGGTGGATCTACGTTCCTACCCTCACCTATGGTCATGAGCTTTGGGTAGTGACCGAAAGAACGAGATCGCGGATACAAGCGGCTGAAATTAGTTTTCTCCGCAGAGTGGCTGGACTCTCCTATAGTGAGAAGCTCGGTCATCCGGGAGGGGCTCGGAGTAGATCCACTGCTCCTCCACATCAAGAAGGGCCATTGGAGCTGGCTCGGGCATCTGGTCAGGATGCCTCCTGAACGCCTCTTTGGAGAGGTTTTCCAGCCACGTCCAACTGGGAGGAGACCTAAAGGGAGACCCAGGGCACGCTGGAGGGACTATGTCTCTCTCACCTGGCCAGGGAACGCCTCGGGATTCCCCCGGAGGAGCTGGCCCAAGTGGCTGGGGAGAGAGAAGTCTGGACCTCCCCGCTTAGGCTGCTGCCCCCACAACCCGACCCCGGAAAGGCGGAAGAAGATGGATGGATGAAAAGGCCTTTTTATTAAATCTCAAACACACATTCTTATATTCCCCAACAAACGCAGCTTGTAAAACATCAAGAGTGGCAACAGGTCAGCCCAATGCCGAGGCATCAGAGGGAATGTTCTCATGAAGGATTTTTCCTACATTTCATATCTCCAGTCAGCCTTTGAGTTACTAAATAACGCCGCATGCAAATGCATTCCCCCACTGCACTGAAGCTAAATCACACACTACATGTAACGAGTTTATTTCACCTAACTCACTTTCACTGAATTTAAATCCCATAAAGCATTCATTTTAAAGAACATCATCATTATTTCATTTTCCCCGGCAAGTGAACAACACAATTTTGTTTGATTACAAGCCGTGCACTCATGCATTATAAACGAATGAATCATTTCGTTGCGTTTCCAGTCACTGCGAGGGAACGGCGGCGTGGTAAATCAGTATTCATAAGTCCATCTTTCTTGTTTGATGATAATTTCTAATTTGGGCGGATTAAACAGCATATTTTGGATAAAGCGATCCATAAAGCAGTCCGAGTCCGCGGCGGAGGGAACAGGAAAAGATATTCACGAAGGGTATTTAGAGGTGTTTGGTTCGGTCGTGTTAGGAGGACACTCGTGCATTCCACAGAAAATGTAATTACACTTGGCAAAATACTCACCTAAATGTGTGTGCTCGTGTGTTTTGGAGGAGAGAACACGAGTGAGCGAGGACCGAGAGCTTCTCCCTCAGCACCCGCCTTAGAAGACACCAGACAGAACTCCGTCCAGAATGGCAGTCGGAGTGTTGGTTCCCTGCAAACGATCAAAGAGCTCTGTGGCTCTGCACTCTAACCACCAAGGGATTTACCGTCCCCATGACGAGCAGGGAGAGCGAATTAAGAGGACAGGCTCGAGAGAAGAAAGGGGGTGAGGCTGAGGAGAAGGAGAGGAAGCAAGAGACGAGAGTTATGCAAAAATGAAAGGAGAAGCAAGAGGAAGATGTGGTAAAAGTGGAATGGTTAAACATGGCTGAAAGGAAGGAAGGATGCAAGAATGAGAAATGAGTAAAAAGGAGGCTAAGGGAGACAGATGAAGAGGAAATGGGGGTAGAGAGAAAGGAGAGGGAGGAAGGCACCATTAGATTGAAAACGAATGAAGAACTAAGAACCTCAGGGCCAAAAGCTTCTTAGAAGCCGGGGAGATGATTGCAACTATAACACATCCACTCATCTCGCCTCTCTCCACATTGCCCCCCTTTTGGATGACCGTGGGGAGACAGGCAAGAACTAGGCCAAACAGGAGAGGTAGCTAAAGACTCGAGGCATCAAAGGGTGCTGGGATGTTCTAATCCTTTTCCCTTTGTCTGCCCATCAATTCCTCGCTGCTGAGAACCTGGTGTGCCACATTCCTGGCTCTTCGGCACCTTTCATCCCTCATTTGATTTATTATCAAAACCCTAATCACTAAATTATAGGGGGGAGATAGCGTGTGTTGCACTGGAAACACTTTCTGACGTTGTCTTGAGGTAAATTTGAATTGATTGCTGTGCAACGCTGATGTGAAAATGAGGGGAAATGTTTTTGTGGGACTCAGAAATAAAAGCAGACAAATGTTAGAGTGAATCTGCAAAAATTACATTCAATTAAGTGTGACGAGCTGAGTGGTCTGAGGAGGACGTAAAAATTATAGAATGAACACAAACTAAATGTCCCAAAAACTAGTATGTGCAGCGGCTGGGATGAGGATCAGCACCTCCAAATCTGAGACCATGGTTCTCGACCGGAAAAGGGTGGCTTGCCACCTCCGGGTCGGGGGAGAGGTCCTACCTCAAGTGGAGGAGTTTAAGTATCTCGGGGTCTTGTTCACGAGTGAGGGTAGGAGGGATCGGGAGATCGACAGGCGGATTGGTTCGGCGTCTGCAGTGATGCGGACGCTGAGCCGATCTGTCGTGGGGAAGAGGGAGCTGAGCCAGAAAGCCAGGCTCTCGATTTACCGGTCAATCTACGTCCCAATCCTCACCTATGGTCATGAGCTTTGGGTAATGACCGAAAGAACGAGATCGCGGATACAAGCGGCCGAAATGAGTTTCCTCCGTAGGGTGGCCGGGCTCAGCCTTAGAGATAGGGTGAGGAGCTCGGACATTCGGGAGGGACTCGGAGTAGAACCGCTGCTCCTCCGGATCGAAAGGAGCCAGTTGAGGTGGTTTGGGCATCTGGTCAGGATGCCTCCTGGACGCCTCCCTGGGGAGGTGTTTCGGGCATGTCCTGCCGGCAGAAGGCCCCCGGGTCGACCCAGGACACGTTGGAGAAGTTACATCTCCAATTTGGTCCGGGAACGCCTTGGGGTCCTGCCGGAGGAGCTGGTGGACAAGGCCGGGGAGAGGACGGTCTGGAGCTCCCTAGTTGGGATGCTGCCCCCGCGACCCGGACCCGGATAAGCGGAGGAAGACGAGAGAGAGAGAGAGACAAACTAAATGGCAAATGGCCTGTATTTGATACAGGACCTTCTAGAGTCATTCACCCATTCACACACACATTCACACACTGGTGAGGATGAGCTACAATGCAGCCACAGCTGCCCTGGGGCGCACTGACAGAGGTGAGGCTGCCGAGCACTGGCGCCGCCGGTCCCTCCGACCACCACCAGCAGGCAAGATGTGTTAAGTGTCTTGCCCAAGGACACAACGACAGCAACAGAGTGAGCGGGGCTCGAACCTGCAACCTTCCGACTACGGGGCGAGCACTTCACTCCTGTGCTACCGTCTGTATGCTTCCTATTACTTCTAATTAGATCAGGATGCACACAGTTGTTGTTGTTGATTTAACGTACAGGACAGCGCAGAGCGCGTCTTGGCTCATGGAAGCTAACCATTAGCATTAGCAACTCCACAACATGGCAGAACTCCTTTAGGTTTGTGTTATTTGTTGCAAAGGAAGTGGAGTCAGTGGTAGATTCACGCTGCTAAAAGTTAAAGTTAAAGTTAAAGTTAAAGTCCCATTAGTTGTCACACACACTGACGTGTGTGCGAAATTTGTTCTCCGCATTTGACCCATCCCCTGGGGGAGCGGTGAGCTGCAGACACAGCCGCGCTCGGGAACCATTTGGTGGTTTAACCCCCCAATCCAACCCTTAATGCTGAGTGTCAAGCAGGGAGGCATTGGGTCCCATTTTTTCAAAGTCTTTGGTATGACCTGACCAGGAATCGAACCCTGATCTCCCAGTCTCAGGGCAGACACTCTACCACTAGGCCACTGAGCTGGTAACCAATCAGAGGCAAGATGTCGAAATATCGGGAAATAAGACTCGGTGTTCTGCTCCCCTCTCCGCTGGCTCACTTCTAGTTATGAAACATGACCCGCACTTGTGTAGCGCCTGTCAGAGTCAGAGGGCTCCAAAGTGCTTTACACTACAGTGTATCATTCATCCATTCACACACACATTCACACACTGATGGTGATGAGCTACATTGTAGCCACAGCTGCCTTGGGGCGCACTGCCAGAGGCGAGACTACTGAGCACAGGAACCACCGGTCCTTCCAACAACCACCAGCAGGCAAGGTGGGTAAGGGTCTTGCCCAAGGACACACCAGCAGAATTATCTGTCCAGAGCCAGGATCGAACCTGCAACCTTCCAGTTACTACACAACTTGCTCTACTACCCTGATCTACTGCTGCTAGTTCCTGAAACAGGAGCGCCAGAGCTTTTGCCCCCCCAAATCGACTCTAGGCATTTAGTTATACTAGAGACCACTACAAATGTGTTGAAATAATGAGCGGACTTTACACAAAACACACACACACACACACACACACACACACACACACACCATACATAGAAAAAAAGCCATTTATTCTCAGCTCGATAATTCAGTCACATAACAGAAAAGGCTCAACTGTAAATGGCCTAAACTGGCAATTATTTTTATTCACTTAAATATTTTATTTGAAACATTTCATTAATTAATGTTTTGCTCTTCTGCTTTTCACTGTTTCATTACTTTAATTTAAAATAGCTCTACTTAAATATTTGGTTAGTTCTTCTATGAAATACAATGAATTCAGACACACTAAGCTGGTGTATAAGGAAGTCGGCTTAATTGCATCATGTGTTCGTTTCAGTGTAGTTTCCCCAGAGGGAGCAAATGGCAGTGGGCGAGTGAACAACTCCCTCCACCAAACCACCACCACGATCGGCATCTTGGCTGAGAAGTCGATGAGAGAAAGAAAAAATCAATGTTAAAGGCACAAATATGCTAAATATTAGTAATGAGAGTAAAAGTAGAGCAGAAATTTGGTCAGAGCCACATTAACTTCTATTGCAATGCAGATGACACAGTTATGTTCATGCAAACCAGATGAAAAAAATAAACAAGCCTTCCATCAGAGAAATGGAAGAACTCTAAAATCTCAGACAAGATGTATGTTCTTGGCCTTATCTTGTTAAAAACGTGTTTGTGTCATTTATTGATGTGTCGGTGCATGATTACCTTTAGAACCATAGAGGTCTCTTCTTCCCATAAAGAACAGGCCGTCTTAATGAACCCATGCAATATTTATCCAGTTTAAAGTGTACTACATCAGAAAGATTAGGCTAATGTGAACACGCTCTCAATGTCTAAAAATCCTCTTGCTAACCCAAAATTATGCAAAACGGACAAAAAGTAGCTCAAGTAGCCAACCCTGCTTCCTGGTGATACATCTGCAGTCATTACTCACCTTCACAACCGGGTAGAGCTTGTTATTGGTGCACATGTCTGTACTCAAAACAACGGCCTAAATCCTTTGTTATTGGTCTTTACTGATTAGAGTTGGACATGCAACCATCCAGTCCACCAAACAACTCAGAAAAACTGTTTTTACCAACAGGAGAAATCTGCAGTTAGCTGTGTTGCTTGGTCCTTTAAAACCTTTTAAGGCTTACAAATTTTACAAAATTCGGCAGCATGTGTCCTGATGAAGACCAGGAGGCGGGAGCACATGACACCAGTTTTAGAATCATTGCATTGGCTCCCCTTATGTTTCAGGATCAATTTTAAGGTTCTTCTAATGGTTTTTAAGTGTCTTAACGGTCTTGGGCCTTCTTACTGCTTTTACAATATGAACCCTCGCGGCCTCTGCGCTCCTCTGGCAGGCGTCTCCTGGTCATCCCTAAAGTCAGGACACACACTCACGGCGAGGCTTCCTTCCAGTGTTACGGCCCTCGCCTCTGGAACGAGCTGCCAGAGGACCTCAGGGCCGCAGAGAACGTTCATGTTTTTAAGTCAAGACTCAAGACCCGTCTTTTTAGGTTAGCTTTTATCTAAATATTTACTACAGTTTTATTTCTCGTTTTACATGATTATATTTTATTACTTGCTTTGCATGTTCTATATAATTATATTTTAGCACAGTTTTATTATTTAAATTATTATTTTACTGTCTATATCATTTTATTTATTACTTATTTTCTAATTTTTGTCATTTATATTAGCTCTTTTATTACATTTTTACTCGTTTTAATCCAGTGTTTCCTCTGTAGGGGCCCTGTGCCCCGGGAGCGGTGGTCGACTGTTGCTTCCTGGGCGCTCTATAGGTGGGGGGCTATGCTCCCCCTCCACTGAGCGCCCTGACTTGGTGTGGAAGACCTGATGCTGCCGGGGCAGACGGCTCCTCTGATGGCGTTTCCTTGCGTTACCATACTTGGCTCATCTGGACTCAGCCTAATATAATTTTTACTTGTGTGTGTGTGTGAGTCTGTGTGTGTGTGCGTGTGATTGCATATGTTTGTTAATGTTTTTAACCTGTTATGGGAATCTGGGGTCATTTTGTAAAGCACTTTGAATCACACTTTGTTTGAAAAGCGCTTTAGAAATAAAATTTGATTGATTGATTGATTGATTGATTGATTGATTGATTAATTGAATGGTGACTAATCAAGCTGTCCTATCAAATAAGATTAATTCCCAAGAAGAAACATGTGTAATGATAAAACAGGGTAAATTACTTTAAGTAAATTGCTTGAAAAGCTATTATAATATTACCACTACTTGGGACCAATAGCTGTGAATGTAGATTATCCCCTGCTTGGTCTTAGGATGATTAATTAGAAGATCCTAGGATTATTTTTATTATTAAGGGATCGAACACACTTCGCTTTGATTCAAGAAACAGTCAGGTTTATAAACAAAGTAAGAGTTTATTTACAAACACTTAAGACTTGACAAATTGTTTAAACTATTATTTACTGTGAGTGAATGCAAACTAAAAGATAGTCTGGAACCTATGTGTGAATATAATGTATTCAGAATCTCCGTTCTCAGAGTTGAGTTCCGGATGTAAAAGAATTTGGTTTGCGTTAAGCTATAAGTTGTTTTTATCAAAACCACATGCAGACGCTATCTCGCTGTGCTCTACCTCACCCGTTTGGATCCGAGATGTCCAGGAGCCGACGACCCCACTGTACCTGGTTCGTAGAGAAACCTCGATGCGACCAAATCAGTCCTCAGATGTCTCCGGGTCACAACGATGGATGAAACTGAGCGTCTTAAAAATAACTCTGAAGGAGTTTCGAGTCAGCTTCGTTCTACAGGAAACTATCTTGTTGTTTCAGCTTCGCAGGTGCAAACAAGTTTAAGGTTTTGACAACGTGTCAAAATCCTTGTGGCTAGAGAGGTTATGCAAAAGATGGCCGGTCTAAAGCTTTTCCTCTAAAACACTCAAACTGTTGGGCTGTTCGAACTGTTTTGTCTGAAGTTGAACTCAGGGAAAAACCAGAGTAAAACTAGTTTTAACAGATTGATGTTATCTTGAATAGCCAACCAGAAGTTGGCACGTTGAGGATGTTACCAAGCATCTTAGAACACACCCTCTTCGATGGAGACTCCGAATCTAGGCAACAGGTTAAGTTATGTGTCATGCATTAACTTTACTTGTGAGTGCTAATGTTATGACCTCGTCATGTAAACATACCAATCATATGTCAAACACAAGTCGATAAAACATTTCATTATTTATAATTAGCAATAACTAAGTTCATTCAATGATTATTTTTAATCATAAAATCGTCTTTTCTTCTTCCATCTGGTAATAAAGGAGTTTATTTCTCTGTGAGGGACCTTGGAGGAGAAAATGTTTATTGTTTATCATTTATTATCTCTGCAGTCCAGCTGGTGTGAGGAAGTAGCTCTGATTAAAGGGGCTACATGCAGATTTCGAGTCTCCTGTTAGGGGAAAAGATTGTAGGAAGCGTCAAAGCCAGGGTAAGTTGACCCGGCTGTGTGTTTGACCTGTGGGATCTCAAAATCAGGCCATTTTGGGACGTTACATAATAAAACAAAGAAAACGCAAGCACACTTGGACTCTGTTCTTCCCTCAGACCACCTGCTGAGCTGAACGTCAGCAGTAATGGACTATATTATTCATGAAATCACCTACTAACCTAATCCTGTCTGTTTAAAATGCATCACAGCAGAACCTGAATATCCCTTTAGTTAAAGTTTCCTGGAAAAGACACGTCTTTGTCTTTTACTCTGAATAAAGCATCATTGAACGTGAATATGAGATTAGTAGTTGAGTCGAGGAGTGGTTTTGACACCAGCGATTGAATTAAAAGACTACACAAACTTAAGAAAAGCTTCCCAAAAACCCTCCAACCTCTGCATCCGTGTCCCACCCCCGCCATGTCTCCAGGGCTCTTCGGGGCTCTCTAGCACTTCTAGAGGGAGACTGTCACACACAACCTCATAAGCATAATCGGGAGTTCAAAGCTGGTTTTTATAAAACAAAACACCCACATTCTCACTCCCACTGCACCTTCTGGCACTGTTCATGTGTGGCATCTTCATATGAAATGCAACACTGCCAAAAGAAATATTACACACACACAGCACCAGCAGCATATACATATATTATGCCAGAACAGCATGACCCTCACATATACCTGTGCAAATGAAATTCCTAAAAGCACATTTCACTAAAACTTGAAATTACATGAAAAAATCCAGCTTAATGCATCAGCAGTGTCAAGCTGTATGAATATTTACTTTGTGCATTAGCATATGCTAGCTCGCTGTGTGGGAACCAGAGAAACATGGTGGCTATTTCAACACGAGACATAACATTCATTTTCATCCAGTTCTGCGTTGAAGCGAGATGGGCTTTCGTTGGAAGGTTTCGACCTTGAGGTGTAGATGCTTAACATCCTAAGAATGAAATTGGCACCACAAGAATGGATTTGGCCTGATGTGCAGTGGCTTATGATAAGTGCCAACTCGGTAGTATTTAAGAGGGTACGTGTGTGTGTGAGAGTGTGTGTGTGTGTGGAGGCGTAGGTTTTACTCCACACAAGGCTGCTCATGTTTTATTCCCACCTAATATTTTTACCAGAGAAAGACGGTAAGTCAGACAAACACACACACACACACGGTGAGAGACAGACGTAGTGTGAGTAAGAGAGAGACACAGAGACGAGCAGAAGAAGGAGGAAGCTTATTATTTAATGTCCTACTTGGCGGAGCTGTCAGAAGCCAGGAGAGTGGAGGCTTGGCAGGGACTGACAGGAGAAAAAAAAAGATCACCATTCGTCTTCCTCTCTTCTAGACACGGACAAGCTTAATCAATTAAGATCCAACTCCTGCCTGACTCCTCGCCGTATGATGTGTGGCCTTCATACCTGTAGGTTTTAGACTAGTGAAGAGTGACGGCACGGCTTAAACGTCCTCAAACAGCCGTTACCTGGAATGATTTCTCTATCGAGACTCAGAGCTGATTCTGGTGAGCCCCTTCCTCCTGCCAGAGCTCCACCAGTCCTCCACAGCAGTGGCTGCAAGAGGCAAATTAGCAAACAATACGCTGTTCTCCCAAAGCCTGACTGATGAAAGCAGGACGACGCGTGCTAATGCGTCCCAGGCAGGCCAGATTCCTGCCTGCGCTCTTATCTCCACATAACACGCTATCAGACAAATTAGCAAAGGAGTCCGCTTAAGATTGTGTGTCTGTGTGTACGATCTCTGGTGTGTCGCTGCATTCCGCAGTAGGGTCCTCTCATCGTCTGCCTCCCGTCTTGATGTTATTTATGGCTGTTTAAATGATCTCAGACACCTCTCATTTGTTTAGACAGCTCCAATTGGCTTTCTGTCTAAGGAAAAGAGAGAGGAAGAGGACTCAGGAGCGACGAGGCAGGAGGGAGGGATGCGACGAGACTGTGGGGTTGGGAGTGGCCAGACTAACAAGGACGAGGTGTGAGGGATGGTGAGGAGAGAGACAACTGGAAAAGATAAAAGAAGAATTTGGTGGTGAGTGAAGGAAGAGGCAGAGGAGTAGAAACAAAAAAGAAAAACAGAGATTCAATTCAATTTTATTTATATAGCGCCAAATCATGACAAGAGTCATCTCAAGGCACTTTATATAATAAACATTCCAATCCAGGTCAGTTCATTAAGCCAATAAGAAATAATGTTCCCTATAGAGCTCCGGACGTCACTTGACTCTCAGAGAGTAGACGCCATGTTGGCAGGCAGTAAATGTAAACAAAATGAACGGGATCGGCTTGGATTTTACTTCGTCGGAGTTTACTTCACACTTTAAAACCGAAGAAATCGTTTTATATAGTCAGAAATTAAGTCGACTAAACATCTCCGACCCTTACCGTGCCCCTGGGATACTTTTTAAATGCCAGAAGCTGTCGGAGCGGACCTCTTACCGGACCTGGCCGGTGAACGCCTTGGGATTCCCCCAGAGAAGCTGGCCCAAGCGGCTGGGGAGAGGGAAGTCTGGGCCTCTCGACGCTACTGCCCCCGCAACCCGACTCCGGATAAGCGGATGAAAATGGATGGGTGGACAAATAACAGATTTACATGTAAGTAGTTTAAATAGAATGCTGTGCTGTTTGAATGTATAAACTGAACACCAAGAGAAATCACTAGTTTGATTTTTTTCCGTGAATAAAATAAATATGTCAGGCAGGAGCGTCTCAGGATCTGTCTGAGATCTGTCTCGGTGAGACAGATAACAGCAATCCAAAGTGCTTTTTATGTGTGATCTGACAATTGATCAACCATTGCTTAAAAATTAAATACAGCTTAGCCGGTTAATTGCTGTGATCATAAAACACGGAAACGGCAGCACGCAGAAATCACGAGGCACCGTTTTACGTGACGTTTACTTGTTGCTATAAGTAATAAGACAGAAAAAGCCACGCCAAAATAAGTTTAGGAAGCCCACTAAGAATTGTAATAAAAGCATTTAAAATAAATACCATACACAGTTGAGGAAATGTTGGTTTAAGTACCTGATATGAAGCGGTCGCTGCATAAACCTTTACTCTCGGAATCCCACAGTTTAATTTTAGCCCGGTCACTAACGCGTTTTATTACAATGATCCAAGTTTGCGGCGCTCCGGATCTTGAGGAGTCCTGTAGATGGCTCATTCCTTATGTCGTCCGCGTCTGTTCTGCATCCTGGGACACAACAGGAATCTACCATATTTCCCATTTTATGGAGTTTTCTGACAATATCAAATAGTCCAGCTGCCGGCTTCTGCCTGTCAATATGGCGCCGTTTTGATTTGAACTGTTACATGCCGGGAGAAGTGACGTCAACTCCCGGAGCTCTATATAAGGAACCCAGCAAGTTGCATCAAGTCACTGACTTGAGATGAAGAGAGGAAGTTGAGGAGGAGCAAGGAGACAAAAGTCTAGGATAGAGAGATGGGCTGAGAGTTATACCAAGACATCAGAAAAGGTGAAGAGGTAAAATGCAAAAAGAGATAAGAAAACTGCTGACTCATGCCGATTAATGTGGTTTTACCACTAAAGAACACACCAAAAACAAGCCAAATGTATAAATCCACCACTTATGCTAACTATGCTAATTTGTACATTAAGTTTTCGACCTAAACGGCATCTGTTAGGTTGTAAGATCAACTCTCATGTGCCTCTAAGATTAAAGTTTTATAAAGAAAATAATAATAATCATAAAGCCTTTAACTCCCAGGACAGCAGTAGCTCAGGAGGAAGAGTCCAGTAATTGGAAGGTTGCAGGGTTGATTCCCTCTCTGATCCGAGAAAGCTGCTTTCATTGTTTGGTTCTTTTCCAAACACAGAATATTGATTTGTTTTAACCTTTTTCAGCTGGCAAGTTTCAGCTAACACTGTAGCCTTTGTCACTTCCTCCTCCGTTTATCTGTGGGCAGCAGACGACGGTGTCGCCCCACATCCTAAATCCAACCTCCAGATCGCCTTCAGATCATAAAAGCTCGCCGTTCGATATTCCGGTGACCCCATACCCACTTCCAGTCCCACTGTATCGCTCCTAATGGAACCCTTCGCCGCCAGGTCTGCCTCCTCATTTCCACCCACTCCCACATGGGCATGAACCCAAACGAATCCCACAACACTGCCCTGTTTCTGCAGCTCATAGAGCAACTGCCGTACTGAGACCAGTAGATCCGGACTGGAACCCGAGCTCACACCTGCCAGCACTCTCAACGCTGCTGCAGAGTCAGAGCAGACGACCGCCCACATCGGCCCCTGCTCCCCCACCCACCTCAGGGTGCATTGTATAGCTACCACGTCAGTCGTGGACACGGAACTGTGTGGCTTGCCACAGAGGAGCTTTTTAACCACCTCAGTGACCTCAGCACCAGAGATTTGAGAGGCAACCCAAAGTCCCCAGACTCTGCTTCCTCACTGGAAGATGTGTCGGTGGGATTGAAGAGGTCTTCGAAGTATTCTGCCCACCGATCCACAACGTCCTGAGTGGAGGTCAGCAGCACACTGTCCCCACTATAGATAGTGTTGGTAGCGTACTGCCCCCCCCCCCGAGGCGCCGGATGGTGGACCAGGATCTCCTGGGAGCCGTCTCACCAGACTTCTCCCATGCCCGGGTTTTTGCTTGGCGACCACCCGAGCCGCGTTCTGCTTGGACTGCCGGTACCCGTCAGCTGCCTCTAGAGTCCCACAGGCCAAACAGACCTGATAGGACTCTTTCTTCAGCTTGACAGCATCCCTAACCGCCGGTATCCACCAGCAGGTTCGGGGGTTGCCACCACGACAGGCACCGACGATCCTGCGGCCACAGCTCCGGCCGGCTGCCTCAACAATGGAGGCACGGAACAGGGTCCATTCAGACTCAATGTCCCCCGCCTCCCCCGGAACATTTTGGAAGTTCTGTCGGAGGTGGGAGTTGAAGCTCCTTCTGACACGAGACTCTGCCAGACGTTCCCAGCAGACACTCGCCATATGTTTGGACTTGCCTGGTTTTTCAAATCCAAACAAGCATTATTTGTTTTAACCTGCTACGACCCCATCAGACACAAAACAACTCCATCAGCCGCCAGCAGACACCCAAAGGTAACTTACTGATCATCCGAGCCGGGTTCCAAGGAAACTGCGACCTTTTATACCCCAGAAGCTACTTCCACTCATCATCCTTGCCGAGACGACTTCGCTGTGCCAGCCGGATCTCCGGGAATGCTCACACTTGTATCACAGACCTGCATACTGGCGTTGGATGGGTTAGGATTAATTTGATAACTTCACATCTTTCCTAAAACACCTAATTAGACTCTTAATAACATCCAAGGTCATGTTTCTTTAGAGTTTGGTTATTTTCTTAGCTGATATTACCTTGAATAATCATTCAACTTTAGTTATTTTGTGTAATCAGTAGTCATAGAAATATAATAATAAATAGATTTTGATAAACAACATTTTTGCTTCTGTGTCAAATTCTTGGTAAGTGTTGGTTCCCTGGCTACCCAAATGACCTATTTCCAGTATCAATCAGATTTTAAAGGTTAAATAATATCATGGATTCATGTTTTTATGGACCATTGTACTTTGAACACATTCATATTTTATTGACTGTTTATTAATTGCGACACTTTGTCTCTACTATTAATACCTTGTGAGTTGTTCTCTGTGGGCTAAAAAAGCTCCACACCACTGACCTCAATCAAGTATAAAATCCATGAACCACATTCACAACAATTGCAGGTAACAGTTAACCAAACATTTCATCGCTGGCTTTTTATTTAGTTAAAATCATGTTTACATTCATCAAAGTTTTGACTTAGAATGAATACTCACTGCCACATTGCTCCTCCTAAATCCAAGGTTTTCAGCTCCCGTAAATCCGAGACCATTCTTGAAGTGGAAAAGGGTAGAATGCCTTCTTCGGGTCAGGGATGAGGTCCTGCCTCAAGTGGAGAAGTTTAAGTATCTCAAGGTCTTGTTCACGAGTGAGGGAAAACTGGAGCGTCAGATCGACAGGCAGGTTGGTGCTGCGTCTGCAGTGATACGGGCGTTGTACCGGTCTGTCGTGGTGAAGAGAGAGCTGAGTCAGAAGACGAAGCTCTCGATTTACCGGTCGATCTACGTTCCTACCCTCACCTATGGTCATGAGCTTTGGATAGT
Organism: Nothobranchius furzeri; assembly: GCF_043380555.1. Taxonomy (NCBI): domain Eukaryota; kingdom Metazoa; phylum Chordata; class Actinopteri; order Cyprinodontiformes; family Nothobranchiidae; genus Nothobranchius; species Nothobranchius furzeri. The sequence goes on from NC_091746.1 coordinate 28,368,948, forward strand.
GACCGAAAGAACAAGATCGCGGATACAAGCGGCCGAAATGAGTTTCCTCAGTAGGGTGGCCGGGCTCAGCCTTAGAGATAGGGTGAGAAGCTCAGTAATTCGGGAGGGGCTTGGAGTAGATCCGCTGCTCCTCCATATCGAGAAGAGCCAGTTGAGATGGTGAAGAAAGAGCTGAGCCTGAAGGTGAAGCTCTTGATTTACCAATTGACAATTGATTTATGTTCCAACCATCACCTATAGTCACGAGCTTTGGGTAGTGACTAAAAGAATGAGATCGTGGATACACGTGGCCGAAATGGGTTTTCTCAGCAGGGTGGCTGGGTGCAGGGTGAGAAGCTTGGTCGTCCGGGAGGGGCTCGGAGTAGATTTGTACTCTGTACCGAAGAGGATTAGAGCCACTGACAAGAAAACAAAAAAGTAAGAGAATTCTTACTTTTTTCTCTCAGAATTCTGACTTTTTTTCTCGAAATTATGAGTTTTTGTCTCAGAATTCTGTTTCTTTTCTTTCTTTTTTTTTTCCTTTTCAGTGGCCCTAATCCTCTTCCATACCTCTGACTTTACAGAGGGAACTGACCTTTGTTTAATACAAATTTTCTTTTTGTGAGGAAAATGTAACATTCAACTCTCCTGAACTTCTTCACTCTATCTATCTATCTATCTATCTATCTATCTATCTATCTATCTATCTATCTATCTATCTATCTATCTATCTATCTATCTATCTATCTATCTATCTATCTATCTATCTATCTATCTATCTATCTATCTATCTATCTATCAGCAGTAAAGAGTTACAGCTACGTGTCACAAATGTCACACAGGAACTTTTAATTATAATTAATGTACATTTTTTAAATTCCATCTAGGGGCGGGCATTATCATATCATTCATAATATTACCAGTTATTATTTCTTGCCAAGAAAAAAAATCATGTTAAGCTAACAACATGATATAGCTGCCTCCACTAAACTGAGGATTGTGTTCATGTGTTCATCAGCTTGAAGTTATTGAAGTTATCAGACAAACATGGCTGGTATCAGTTTTACTGTAATCTGTTTCTCTACGTGTGTGTGCTGCTGTGAGTTATTGTCCCCTCTGTGGGACTAATAACATTTACTCTGTTCTGTCATATGTAATTCCTATCAGCAGTAGAAAAAGCGTTTGAGGAATTTTGGCCCTTCCAGGCTTCCGTACCAGTAACCTGGAGTTCATCTCACAAACTGGAAAAACACCCTGCTGAAGTGGTGAAATAAAACATTAAAATATTAGGATTCCTAATGTTTTAATTCACCGCGTCACCAACTGATGTAGGAGAGGGAACACGTGAGTGAGCCACCACGGTAGGAAGCCCAGCCTGCTGTGAGCGAGGATCTGTGGCTGATGAGTGAAAACAAAAGGGAAACATTCGGGACTGAAGCTCCGTCAACACCGGCTGGCGACGCGGCTGCATTTCTAAATGAAGCATGTCATTTTGGCGGCGCGCACAGCCGCAGCTCACGGTTCTGGGAGAACCGGGCCCGTCCCATCAACAGCAGGTGGAGCTCACCGCTCCGCCCATCTCACAACCAGAGCGGGAAAAAAAACTGTCGGCTTGGATTATACAGATGGAATTCTGTGTGTGAATTAATGCCAGTTAAAGTATTACGTAAGTGTTGTTTGCGTGCTTGTTGTTCAGTAGCTAATCCTATAAATAATATCATCTGTTTTTGTTTTTCGTAAGCCCTACGCACTGTGCGTGAGGCACGTTTTGGGAGCGCAGACGCTGGTTTAGCGTGAGAGCGTTTGAAGAGGGTCAAATGCGTGTGTCTGGCGCTCAGTGCGAGAGAGTTGGCAGCCCTGTGTCTCTTGGCTGGCCGGGGGACACCTTTGGATTCCCCCGGAGGAGCTGGCCCAAATGGCTGGGAGAGGGAAGTCTGGGCCTCTCTGCCTATGCTGCTGCCCCTGCGACCCGACCCCGGATAAGCCAAGGATGGATGGATACTCACTGCACCACAAACTCGACCTGATTCTCATGACTTAAGGCACTGCTAACCAGTGGCGGCTGGCCAGTAGAGGGCGATAGGGCGCCGCCCTCCCAGTTTCCCCACTGTCTTTAATTTTTATTTAAAAAAATAAATAAATAAAATTAACAATAATCACATATTCTAAGTTAATTGTGTGTTTTGTAACAAAAATAAATCATATATATATATATATATATATATATATATATATATATATATATATATATATATATATGTTGATCTCTGCCGGTCTCTGCCGAGCGGTGGAGGCTGTGTGCTGTTTTTCAATCGCCCAAACAGGACGGGACCAGCTGTCCAATTGCTGACAAGAAAATTAAAGGGTAGGAATGGGAATGTATCCAATCAGCGTCGACGTTGTTTCAGAACGTTTCAGAAGCATGATGGGCGATAGAGCTACCGCCAAGGCTTTCGTTGGTGTTCGGTAGAACTCGGAGAGTCTCGACTCCAGCACGTTTTTGGTCGTGACTCGTGACGCACATGGAGCAGACGCAGACATGGACGCCAGTGAGCCTACAACCAGGATACCGGATCTCAGCAGCCACTGAATTCAGTTCGGTCTCTTCTCCAGTATCCGTTTGAGAGGAGAACTATGGTGGAAAAACTTAATGTCAAAGAGCTTGGACCAGATCAGCCCGACGTAAAGATAAGCCAGCAGGAGGAGGAGAGAGGTAAACTGTACACACCACGCTTCTCCCAAAATTGGTACACCAGGAAGCAGTGGCTAGCTGGATGCAATCACGCTAATGCGTTATTTTGCTTTCTGTGTTTGTTATTCAAAATGGCTGGGATCCACAGAAGGTGGATGTGGAACTTGTGTCTCATTGGGGGCTCCATTCATTCTCTGACTGAGGAATGCAGCGCATCAGTGCAGCAGCCAACAAAGAAACGGAGGACGTTTGGACAGGGAGAACAGCAGCTGGGTGCAGAGGTAAGCTGTACATTACATTTCTGTAAACAAGACAATCAGAATCAGAAATCCTTGGTTGTCCCACAAACCGGGACGTTTGTTTAATAACATGTTTAATGTGCAATAACTGTAAAAACTGATTTCAACACACATACCTATTATACATATTTAATCATGTAAAT